>NW_005187585.1:189575-211717 GCF_000239375.1 Pundamilia nyererei
CTCTCTCTCTCTCTCTCTCTCTCGCCGGTCACTCCTAAAACGTCCCTCTCTTCCCAAACAACCAAATGCCACATGTTGCCATATCATTTTTTTTTTTGATTGGTCGACATGGTACATTTTTCCACCAATAGGGAAGGAGTGTTTTTTCTTTTTTCACCAATGACTGTTGTTTTTCACTCAAGCGTGTTTGCTAGCGCTCTCCTTAGAAAATGCCGTTTTAACCGTTTCTTCCCGGAGTAAACACCACTGTTTTATTAAAAACAAAAATCACTGGTTTTAGGTGGCCTATCAACACAATTTAAACACTGGTGTATAGTTTGAAGTCCGCACGTTTGACCCAAGTTGAAATGGAGACTCTGGGTCCGTTGACCCCAGAGGGTTAATCAGAAAGCCTTAAGTTAGCTAGTTATGTATCAGGCTAATGTTTAAAGCTTTCACTTGAGCAAAGTAACTGATATCACTGCTAAGTAATGTTAGCTAAGTTCACAGCATATTCCATTATAGCGCTGCCATACTGCATCACACTCAGTGCATTTCAGTCATTTCTCCAGCGAGTTTGATAGCTAGCAAAATAATAATCATAATTCTTTTTAAAATAGCATGTGTAACGTACTGGAAAATTATTTACTAGGACTCACCTATCATGCGACTGTAGAGCGCAAACTCCGCCATTGTTGTTTTCCATCAAACACTCATTAAAACAGCAACCTACAGGTATGTTAGCCACTCATACCTATACAAATTTTGCCTCTACATTTTGCGACTCATTTTATTTCTCTATCTGATAAGAAAACTATTCAATCAGATAGTTATTTGTGGTGAATGAAATACAGTTACACTTTCAAGCACTTTGAAGCACAACATCTGAAATTCAAGCACTTTTCAAACCTTCAAAAGGCAACATTAAAATTCAAGCATTTTTCAAGGATTTCAAGCACACGTACGAACCCTGATAATAGTAATAAAAAAGGAGAGTGAGAAACAAATGGTGACCTTTGTCAAGATGGATTTGTTTACCAACAAACATTCACACTGTCGAAACCTGCGTCACGGTGACCTTCACACAGAGACGGAGCTGATGCCACTCATCTGTTCCCATATTTGCGCCCTAAATCACTGGGACACCTCATTTCTGCTGTGCTGGGCGATGTACCGAGCCCTTTCTCTCTGCTGAACGTATTCATCTTCATTTAATCATTGTTAGCTGTAAGCAGGCAGCCCCAAACGATCCATTTCCCTAACAACATCTGAATGAAATTACCTCAGTGTGGCACTAATCTACACCTGAATATTATCACCATTATGTTGTGTGTGCTGTCTCACAGCATAAGTCTTAATTTTATCACATGCAAAGTAAGTGCCCTTTGTTTTCCCGCCTGATAAAGTCACGTGGTTTGCCGTGCCCCGCGAGCAGACTGCGTCCAGCTGTTTTAAGTTCAAAGGTTTAATAGTTAAGTGCAAAATCTCCTGATCAGTTTTATATAAATCGAGACAAAAATATTCTTTCTACATTGCGTGTGATGTTTTTGTGCACACTCCACCTCTTTGATGGAAAATAAAGGCGAAAAGATTGAAATAAATCAATAGAACAATGTATCTGGCCTGCTATTATTCTGTGCGAGCAATAGGTGGCAGTGTTGAGCTAAAACTGTTTATTATTACCGACCCGAGAGTTCGTCTTAAAATATTCCAGTCTGTGACCGCTTATTATATCTGTTAGGGTACTCATTTCATTGCGGGTGCACTTCTTCTGTGTGTGTGATGAAATCATATAAACTCATTTTGGCCCGCTCTTCTTTGCAGCGTCGCTCATTCAGGTTTGTGGGCACAGCTCTCTTAACGTCCCACCACAACCTTGGTGGCTACAGGTAACATTTCTTTGTGGTTTGTTCAGATGCTCTTTTGTAAACTGAAACCGTGCTACCACGAGACTCAAAGAAGCAGTAGTTTTAATTCCATTAACTTTAACCTTTTAACACAGCCCTGTAGAGTCTGAGATGCAGCTCTTGGGTATTGTAGTTTCGCTGAACATGGTCTGACCTTGGGGTGAATTTGTTTGGATATTCACTCTTCACTCCTGGGATAACTGTGGTAACACATCTGAATGTTTACACCAGCAGACTGACAGATCTTCAGGGTTTTTATTTTTATTGAGGTGCTTGGTTAGCAAGCCCTGTGAAAACTTTATTTTTTTACACATTAAAAAAATTTAAATTTCCCTGTCAGGTCCTCTACCAGTGGCCTGGGAGCTTGAGGGTCCTGCGCAGTATCTTTGCTATTCCTAGGACTGCGCTCCTGTGGACAGAGATCTCAGATGTTGTTCCTGGGATCTGCTAGAGCCACTCGCCCAGCTTGGTAGTCACATTTTCACCTTCCCGGCCATACTCTGCACAGATGTTCAAGTATACTTGGTCATGATGTTCATTCTATGTCCTGTCTGCTAGCATCTTACACCCTGCTGTTACGTGCTGGATTGTCTCAGGGGCATCTTTACACAGCCTGCACCTGGGGTCTTGCCTGGTGTGGAAAACCCCAGCCTCCATGGATCTTGTGTTGATGGCTTGCTCCTATAACACACTACCACAACTCTGTGTTAGCTGGTTCCACACAAGGACCCAGTACATTCAAATCTTTTAATGCTGCCGACTGTTTTTGGCATTTTGCTACAAGCATTCGCACCACTGTCCATGTACATCTCACAAACTGCTCTTTTTATATCTATATTATATGCCCATGTGTTACTATATTTGCAATACTGCCTCTATTGTACATACCTTTGATTTTTATATCGTCTCTTGAATGTCCTTTCAATGTCTTTCCATTCAACTGTATGTTCTGTACAATCAGCAAATGTACTATTAAAAACAAACAAAAAAGCTTTCTAAGTTACGCTCACACATATTCATTTCTTTTTAAATGACTTGTTCCAGAATCAGATCATGACGAAAAGTGATTATCAGTGCTCAGACACAAGCAGCACTCTCTAGTTTCTATATTAATCCATTCAAGTTTTTCATGTGGTTTGACCTGAAACTAGTTTATAATTATCTGCCTTCAGGTATAGTTCAGATAAATGTGAAACAGGATGTTTAACAGAGGGCTTAATTGTCTGCACAAATTCATTTTGTATCACATACTTTCCTCTCCTGCTCAGGTAGAAGGTTACGGTGGAGACAGACATCCACTCAGCTCTTTGTCTGTCTCCTCTTATACAATCACGAAGAAACAATTAATAATGAAGCCTCACTGCTGCGCTGACTGCCTTTCAAATGCATGCACATACAGCAGACTTTTGTGAGCCAGCTTTGGTCCTTCCACACAAACTATTCGTCACCACAGCAGCAAGGTCTCTGCAGCGACAAGCAGCTTGTTCCGGCCCTTTTCCCCTTGAGGGCATCAACAACAAAGCCTGCCTTCATGTTCAAAGCCGCGCCGCGCCTCTGTGACGGCACAAATGTTTATGGTTTGAATTAGCTCGTAACGTAGCAGTAAGTAAAGAAACAAGAGAGGGCTGCTGTGGGCCTGTAATTACCGTCTCTGTCTGCTTCTGAAGACAGTATGAAATTATCCACCGCAGACAAGGAATTCCCCACACTGAAGGAAATGTTAATAAAGGGCTTTAAGTACATTTCATGCGAGCAAATCTCGTTTAACTACAAAACTCAGCTAACTGTGATTCATAATGTTGATTTGTTCCGATGTTTGAATAATTATGCACAGCCAAGAAATAAAGATGCAGTTTGTCATGTAAGATTAGTTCCACCCAGCCTCAGTTTCTTTCGTACTTAGCACGTAGGCTCACGTATCACCACAAGATATATATTTTATTTTCGAAACAACAATAATACACAGAAATATAAAGCATCACATCAACTCTTTATAAGCAGAGAAAAATAAAAGGGTTTTGTACAAGACATCTAAAAAGACCAATTCAGAGCACAGAAGCAGAAATCACAACTAATAATAGCGATTACAGGGTGAGATTTAAACAAAGAGGATAAAAAAACAAACAAAACAAAACTAAACACAAGCAGAATGTATAAAAATGACAAATTTGCTTTAAAAATAATCCCTACCGGGTAAATACAATGACTATGAGCCCATCAGAATCAGGACTACTGCATTCGAGGACACTAGAAGCTCTACAAAGAGCTGGCTCGTCTCAGATTGGTAGATGCTACTGTTTCTGAAACCATCCCACTAAAGTTTGCAGGTTTAAAAGTCATCATCATTCCAAAGAGATCAAAATCTACCAGCGTTGATGGTAAACTCTCGGGCCTTTGTTGTTTACTCTTCAGTCCCTAAAATGTTAAAGACTAGCACCACTGGGCTGCTGTTAACATCAAGAGCCTGGACAATGTAAATAAGCACAGTACAAAGATTTAAAATATTTTTCATGCTCACCCACTGAGTCTTTGTCTAGTGTTAGAGAACAAGAAGGAAATGGTTCCACTTCCATCACAGTGGGTGGCTGAAAGGAAACGGGACTAAAGCTTTGACTGTCTTTCTATTTCTGCCATCGCTTTTCCCAACATTTGTTTTTCTTCAGTTTTTGATCTTTTTTTCTTCTTCTGTTTCCAAAACGATCAACATTATAAAGGCTAATGGCCACATTATTAAAACACACGTATATACTATATGTACAGGCCTAAAAAGAAAAGAAAAAAAAAGAAAAGGGAATTTTGAGAAGCTATTGGTATTTACATGCCTCTTATTTATCTCAACATGTCCCTTTGTTAAAAGCTGTGCTTTGTACTTAAACTGTCTTATCCTCACAGATTATTAAGAAGAAAAAAAAAATATATATATATATAGGGCTACTACCCCCCCAGACCTGCCAGCAGTTATTTTCCACTGTATCATGTTACAAACCTAATTGATAGCAAAATAGACTAAAAAGTCTCAAAGGTCATACATCTCCTCTTTTCATTGGTTTCTGTATATTATTCTGGTTTTTTTTTTTTTTGTTCTTTTACAGTCCTGAGTGCACAAAGTCAGCATGGCTAATTTTAAGACCAATATTATGTATGGCTGAGAATATTAGCGAAAGCAAAGGCAACCCTTTGCTCCCCTTGCACTTCAAAGCGTTCTGCAGATACATAAACAAGTCTGTTCAATCTGCAGTTCAAAGGGGACCTTTTATATTTTTGTTATACACACGTACCTTTACAGTGCTGCATGCTGTTATTAAACATGGCCATTACTTCAGATCCTGTAATAGCACACAATAGGTAATCTCAAGCAGAAAGCTCTTAAGCGCCTCCTATTCAAACCTTCAGTTTGCAAAGGTCAGCCAATCAGAAGAAAGGTAGCCTCGAGAGTAGAGGAGGTAACAGTCTGCTCCTGACAAAGCACAACCAGAGCTGCTGGATGCAGGATCAGAGTGACAAAAATGAGGATTATTTTGACCACTGAGCTCAACAATAAAAACCTGGAAGCAGAAATAAGCATAACCGGTCCCCTTTAACAATGCAGAAATGTACAGTATGTGAGATGTTTTCAAGTCTGCATGTGTGACACACTACAATATAAATTGGCAAAGCTTCCAGAAATGAGTGCAGAATACATTTCACTGATAAAGCACCACCTCAGCTGCTGCAACAACACTTTACCAGAGAATCAACATTTTATAAAAGTGCACCACCCTGAATGATCCCACATGTGAGATATGCAACTGTGATTCAGGTAGTAGTTCAAATCAGCACTTGATTAAGAACCACCTGAATGGCAGCAAGTTTGACTGAAGCTTTGCTTTCCTTTGTTTCCGTTTGAAGTTTGACTGTGAAGCTAAAACATCCTGTTATTCACCCAGACAGAAATATATTCCCATTCCTTCACGCTGTATTTTTATAAATGTTGGTTGACTGTTCCCACTATACAATTCTTTTTCAAGCCATCTGACTGGGTCACATTTTCATAAAGTATTAAATGCCCAAAAACAGAAACAAAATCATGTAAAATGCATTTAACATGCACATACACATGCATTACAAATTCAAAAGTAATGGTTAAAAATTAAATCTTTTTTTAAAACTTTTTTTTTTGGATCAGCCGTTTTCTTTAACATCTGTACAAAACAGGTAAAAACTATGAGACTAATGTTTAAACAAACACGACCAGACAGGAAGAAGCTCGTGTAGCAATAACTTCAGTCCTTTAGGTAACAAAGGATAATTACAGACGTCAAATTTAGAGATCCTTCTAACATTTAACTGTTTTAATGCACTCGGCCCCTTTCAAAACAGACAAGTAAATAAAAAGTGCTACTGACAGCTGGTGGGGAGGAAGAACAAAGTAACAGTGGCTGAATGAGGGGGTTCGTCATCTTTCAGTACTTGTGTAGCTGTTCTCGTCCGTGTGCAGTTTGTGTGTTTCTAGTCATTGACAGGAAATGAGCAGGTGAATGGTCTCCCTAAGAGACGCTGGAGCAGCGGAGACTCGGGGAGCCCATTTGTGTGAGCACCTTGTCCAGCCACTGCAGGGGCCCGTTCAAGTGCAGCTCGATCCAGCAGGGGGTGCTGGTCACTGTCTGTCGCCTGGGAGAGACCAAAGAGGCACAAAGGGATGTGAGGTAAACAGACACAGCTGTTAAAGAGTGTGGGCAAACTTACAAAGTCACATTGCTCTGCTTTCATTACAGTGTTGATGTAAGACAGACAACTTTCACAGCTTCTTTGAGTTACACTTTAACACACTGTGTCACTAAAGATAGAATGCAAAAATTCTACTGACTGAAAAACCAACAACAGCAACTATTGATTTTGACCTCTTAAGATATGTATTTGTAGTTCTAATCAATGACACATACTTCTTGAATTTGTACAGTTCAAATAAAGAAATCATTTGGAAGACTTGCAGCAACTGCAAAAAAAACCCTAAAACTACAAAATGATGCAGTTTCTTAAGCTTTTTCTTTAGTTTTTTTTTCTCAATAAAGACAAAAAAGGGGCCATAACATTTTTTCCTTTACTGCTTTTCTCACAGCAGAGAGAAGTGAACAGACACAAGGGACTAAAGAGTTAAACAGACACAGCCAACAATGGAAACAGGCAGTGAGAGTGAGGTGAAGGTGGAGGTAGAGAAGGAGGGCCTGGCTACTCCAGTAACCTGAATCCTGTGTTTAAGTGTCTCCACATGTGAGCATTTGGTCTGGACAGGACTGCTGAGCAGTCACTCCCAGCTCAAAGGTTTCTCCCTTGTGGAAACCGCCTGAGCACGGCCAACTTTCAGCCAATCATCTGCTTGCCTTTAATTCCATCTCTTCCTTTCTTACTATCAGTGAGTCAGACTGTGTGGAAAAAGGGGAGGGAAAGGAAGAGGGAAAGTCTGACATCTCTTTTTGACACACCACATGTGTGTTTGCTTAAAAATTGTCTGGTTTGCCAACTGGGGCCCGTTTCTATAGACGAGAGCTCTGTGACATCATTGACCGGATTCACCAGTGTGTGCACATGCCAGCGAGCGGGGGCGGGTGGATTGTGGGATGTAATTCACACTCTGTTTGTGTCTATTGTCTTCGTTTACATGCAGACCTCGTATGGATTTTACACTGCTACACTGTTGCAGAAACAGGAGACGAGAAAGTGGCTAGCATTAACTCAGAGCTGCAGCTTACCTGTACTCGGCTCCCCAGCCCTTCACAAAGCTCATGCGGATGGTGCACATCCTGGTGAGCTGGTACACAGCCTCGAAGCCCTGGTTTACTGACTGTGCGAGCAGCGCAGCAAACTCCTGGTTGTTGAAGATCTTTAGGTTACATCCTGATGAGAACAACAAACAATAGATCAATTAGAGGTGCTAGAAAAAAAAAATCAAGATGAAGCTGATCTCTAGCTTCTACAAAACACAAACAATTTAAATTTATCTTACATGAGAGTAGTCAAACTAACATTATTAATCTGATGGCTTTCCACACAGACTTGTGTTAAAAGTGGAGAAATATCTTTCGTGGTCCTACCGAATCAGATTGCAGTGACTTGGCTGAAAACAGCCAAATTAAAGGAATGTGTACTTGAATGCGTCACTGACTCAACTAAATGCTGCAATGATTGTATAAACATCTTGTTTCAGACAACAAACTGTTAACATTTGCAGATGTGCTTGGGGAAAGCTTTTAACAATCCAAACCGATTACGTGGTAAAAATAAAGAGACCAGTGAGGAAAGGAAAAAAAACCTTATTTTTAACCCGACCACAGTTTAGCCAAAGGAGACATTGACGGGCTGGCGATGAGGTAGGCGATGTGTTGTAGCCTCATTTGATGATTGAGCCTCAGGGAATCATTTCTGAATCATCAATCAATTTGTTTTTGTGTATATTGGCCTCTGCCTCTCTTTGGAAAACTGAATGGAATCATATAGCACTTCAATCCCAAATTACTTTACATTTAACCACACGCACGCACACACACACGCACACACACACGTTTTGGGGATCGAACTGCCAATTCTGTGAAAAGTAAACTTTGGTCTTTCTCTATTGCACTGTCTTCCGTCCTACTCATTTGTCTTACTCCCTTTCCCTGTCCTGTATGTCTCTCGATGCTCCCAGTGTTAGCTGGACACATACCTGGAGGGATCTTGCAGACTGTAGCAGGATGCCAACCATAACGTTGATTACAGTTGGGGCTCTGGACAAAGATTGCACTGTCACTGAGACATTCTGCAAACACTTCTCCACCAATGTAATACAGTCTTACGCCACGACCTTGAGGTAAAGAGTGAGAGGCAGAGAGCCGAAACAAGTCAGCAACAACAATAATTAAAAGTACAATGTTGTATAACAGGTCTAAAGCAATACGTAATCATGTTTGTTAATAAGCCAATAGTCTTTCAAGAAATCAAGTGAATAAAAGTGTTCTGAGAAGGCAAAGGAGATATTATCCAAATGGAGTCATAAGGCCTGGCCTACCAATGTGTCTGCGTGTCAGCTCCACAGCTGCGTTGCGGTTGACATTGGACAGAAGACCCAGGCAGAATCTCTCTGAGTTGGACGGGTCCGTAAAGCCGTCCACTGTCAGCGAGGGCTGCGAGGCGTGGAAGGTCTCCCCGACTCGCTGATTCAGCTCATAGTAAGAAATAGAGCACCAGAAGGCCGGCTCACAATACGTCACTGGCTGGAGGTCTGAGACAGAGGAGGACCCCAAAAAGGAAAGAACTGAGTTCAATACTGTTGCTAATACAGTGCAGAACAATTAAACTAATGCAATGTTTGAACGTATTCTCAAAGTCAAAGTAGTAGAATAGTAAGACAGAAATCACAGAATTAATAGACAGAAAATTATTCAGATGGTAAAGAAAACATACATTAAGAGCAGTGATAACAAAGAAGAGGCAAATATATGGAGAAAAGGGCTGAGAGGGTGCAGACAGAGGAAAAAAAAAAAAAAAAAAAAAAAAAAAAAAAAAAAAGAGAAAACCAACAAAAACACGGAGAGAGCCTGCGTCACAAAATGTCAAACCCATACACTGTTTCCCAGAAGCTTTAACCAGACAAAATGTGGAAACTCAACCCTCACTTGAAGGATTCTGCAGCCCAGTTGGACTTGTCCATGGTACTCTTCAGTAAATTCAACTGTTTCTGGTAATTTGCTCCTTTTTGTCCCCCTCTACCAGCTGAGAAACATTCTGTCCTTTGCTTTGAAGTCCAGAACACAACCGGACAGCACTGCCAAATGAAACTGGTGTTGCTTTATTATTTCACCAACTGCGTTCCAGCCAAGCCTCCTGGCGCTTTTCCGTCTTGATAGAATAAACCTAGGATATTGTTATTGATGTTACTGTGGGCTGCGTGGTGTCTTGACCTGTTCAAAAGTTCACATGGTGAGCGGGGAACACAAAGGCTTCTTTCATCATCTGGTTTCCTCTTACAGAAATGAGTTAAACCAAACAGAGAATTCCCACTGGGGAGATACGCTGCTGAAACATTTGTTTGCAAATCAAGGCAGACAAACAGAAAAGTACACAAACAGACACATGCATTTCTTACCCAAGTTATTGTGTGTGGGTGAAACTGGGTTAGGTGACAGATTTGGGGAGCTTGTGTCCATGCTATGAGTCATCTGGTGATCACTGGTTTCTCCATCCTCACTGAGGTAGCCTGGTGGAGGTGTTTCTGAGACAAGCAAAGACAAACACTCACTCATACTGACATGTTGGTGGCCCCTGATCACTAACCAAGCATTGTAGCTGCACTGAGGGAAAAATAACAGATAGAGATGAGGAATGAGAGCAGCCCAAAAGTACTTGTATTTAATAATTTGATTAAATCCAGTATGTGTTACTACTATTATTACAGTTGGCCTGCTGTGCTTTAATTATTCTGAAGTACAACATAATTAACGACGCAAAGAGTGACCGTACAATCACCTACACAGAACTTCCTAAATAGTGAGAAGGTTCTAGTCAGTGAGTGAATGAGTGAAAGTGTTTAAAATTTAATAATCGTTAACCTGTTGAAAAACAGCTTATGTAAGTAAATCCCTTCCTAAATTCATAGTCAAAAGGCCATTTTCTCAATTCTCTCACAATACATCAGAACTCGACTTTTGAACAGAAAAGCCAAAAGAAAAGTAAATCAAAAGGATCAATAACACTTCAACAGCTACCGGTTGACAATAAACATACAGCCACATTATAAATGTGGCTGTATGTTTATTTATAATGTTAAAAAGCTTAATCTTGAAACAGAAACACCAAACTTATTGTACATTGTGGCCCACATGAAGCACGCTCTGACCTTATGTGGGCCAGTCATGCAGCTGCCCGATCTCTCCATATAAAGAGAGAGGGAGGCCCTAAACAGTATGAAAAAGTGTAAAAAGTATGAAAATGCAGTTAGCAAGTCCAATGTTTGTGCCCTTCTTTACATATTCCAAGCTTTCCATAGGACCAGATTGGAGTCTTTGTCAGGCCAATTCTGACCCCAGGTCCTGTGTTTGATGCTCCTGTCCTGGGACGATGTTGTAAAAGCCTTTCATCCAACTCAAGATTCAAAAGGAAAATTATAGTAAAACTAGTTTAATTACACACACACCTTTGCAATCACAAACTAGGTAGGTCTCTTCCAAGAGCTGTACTTCCACCTTTTTTGTGACAAACAACCCACAAGCGTGCACCATCATCCTCATATTTTAACTACTTTACTACTACTTCTTCTCTGTTACAGTCAGTTTTCACCAAACTCTTTAGTACAGCATAAACAGCCCACCTTACAAACTAGTTCTCACAAAGCATAAACCATAAGGAGGTACTTTGTGTGAGTCATGCTAGGAGGCACGCTGGTACCTGGTATATAGTTGCTCTGGGGCTCGATGCCAGCAGGGAAGTTGGTGTTTTCAGGGATTGAATGGCTGTAGTCATCCAGAGGTGGGAACTCAGTGGGGATTTCTGTGTGTCTGGGGACCAGCACTGGTGGGAGTACTGCATAACAGACACAAACACACAAAGTATTTTTCTCAGAATATAGTAATAAAGCAATGACTGATTTCATGTATGGATAAAGTAAATATTTATTGGAACAGAAATTAATAAACCGTTGATCAGCTGATAAGAGGAAAGGTGTTTCACAAACCCTGTGGATACAAATAAACCTATAAAAACATCCAGTGGGAGAAAAATAAATAAATAAATAACAAAACCCATTCCACTAACCAAGACCCATTAGAACACGCTGGAAATGTACGTAACTATTTTCTTCAAACAACACAACAGTGAACAAAGAAAGAACTCTGTTTGTCCGAGCTGTCGTACCTGGTGTCTCTACTCTCTGATAGTGGTATGGGTTGACACACACTTCATCCTTCTTCGTGTGGAAGGCGTACTCGCACAGCTCCACCGCCCGCAGCTCGTGGTGGGACTGCAGGTCGGGCCAGCGCCACAGACGGCAGTAGATGACGTGGGGCAGACCTTTTCTGTGGGAAACTTGAAGACGGCCATCCAAAGATCTGTAAATACACGAAGAGGAAGAAGCATAAGTTTGAGACATTTGGTTTGACTTTCCAGTTATCCACCGCTTTTTTTTTTTTCTTTTTGTGTAGGCTTATATTGTTTTCTGCTGCGTGTCAGAGTGTGTGTTGTGACTAAAATGAGAGGGAAGTGTGCCTGGGCACGACCTTATACTTGCCAGCAGAAAAATATCTGAAACCTCCAACTGAAAACAGAAAATAGAATAGTTACTAAAAAGAAGAACTGCTGAATTTGTTTCTTGATAGCATCTGGCTCTGATGTCATTTTTCTGAAAGGGCTATGTCGGTACTACCACTCTGAGGCTGGTTACGGTTTGATCCACCTGTCCCTTCCCCTGCTGTGACCTTTTGTTTATAAAAACAAATTCATGAACCTAAAATTAAATATTCTCATCCATTGTTGTCATCAAGTAGTAATTGTGTGACACCGCTCCTTTTGATTAATTGTTACAGTATTTTTGGTACTTGATGATATCCAAATTATGGGTATACAGTCTTTGCCTTGACAGTCCTGAACAACTAAAATATATTTCTTCATTTTTTAAACTGGTTTTCAAGCAAAAATTCACTGTATGCTGCTCTGTCCTCTAAATGTTATCAAATGCTGGATTTGATGCTCACTACTGTGCTATGCAACTACTTCCCCATGACGAGGGTCCCAGCTGTTAGTGCAGAGGCGATATGAGGTCATGTCTAATAATAAACAATCGGCAATGACATTACAGTATGTTTAAAAGGAATTTCATTGTGTTGTATAACATCTGCACTCATCTGGCATGCTTCTGGCAGGATGATGATTTAGGCCGGCAGATAGTAATGAGCGACAGTTTGACATTGTGGACTGTCATAATACGGTTAAAGGCTGTAATCTCGGAGCACAATAACCCTTGACAGAGGAAAAAAAACAAAAAACAAAAAAAACCCTCCAAAACAAAACTAAAAAACCCTGCACAACATCTTACACAAGAGGCAGCAGTCACATACGTCCCCTCATTTTCTGTGTCCCACCCACTCACTCTCTCACACAGAGTAAGGGTCAAAGGCTTAAGATAAAGCCCTTTAGAAGGACAAATATGACTCTCTAAATAAAAACAAGGCCACGCCCAACTGCGGAAAGCTCAGTTGAGCCTCATCTAGGTCAACCACGGCACATCGGGCAAGTGAATGGTGTATGGTGTGTATTGGCAGATACCCAAAACCAAGATACTGGTATCATACTGGAACTGGGAAAGCAACGACAGAAGCTTTTATTGTTTCCCATGCAGAATTCGAGAGCTATGAAACGAAGCAAATGTCTGATCAAATAACTTCTAAAACTTTCTTTTTAAAAAGTGTTGAGAATTAAACATAGAAAATTACAAAGACCTGGCAATTTAAACAGCAAACAAAGATCTCTGGGTTACTATGCAAATTGAATAGAAAACCATTTGTTCAATATTGCTTTCTGAATATACCAGTTTTCATTTAGTCAACAAGATCTATAGTGGGTGACTCCACAGTGCACTGTTTAACACCCAACATGTAAAAGATCCCCTTTTTGGAGGAATCTATCCCCGGCAGGATTGTGACCAGAAAAGCATCCGGTGTAAAGATCTGCCAATTCAAGTGTGCTGGAGCAACCCCTGAACAAGAGAGCAGCTGAAAGAACCTGTTTATCAAAGCTATATAGCAATCTATAGTAACGTTAAGCCAGATTTTGCATAATCTTGATTCTATGGGGGTCTGCTTGCAAACACAGTTCCTCTTTTCTTTTGCGGTTTTCCTGTGTTGGCATCTATTGTCATGACTTATTGTGGCTGCTTCCTTTTACCATACTGCATAAAGCCACGCATCAAGAAGTCACTTAGACTGCTGTTAGACCTCTATTAAACAACTTAACCACGCACCCTCATTCAATAAACAACTTGGGAAAAACTTAATGTTACACAGAGCTTATGCTGAAATAGTGAATCACTGTAAATTAACCAACAGTGATGATGACATGAAGGAAATGCATGGAAAGTGCATCTACAAGGAAAGCACATTCACATGTAGGCACGTGAATGTGACATTTTTCACTGTGGATGCGTTGAATCGTGAGAGAGGGCTGATGTGATGTCACTGGTATGTCTGCTACTGGGTGGGTGGGACTGTGTGGGCTCAGACAGACATACAAACTCTACTGGTCATTTGGTGCCCTACTTACTGTCCCCGTTTCCATTCAGTTTTGTTTTGTTTTTTTTTAAATAAGAAAATAGTTATAATGTATAATAATATATCAGCCACAGTAATAACTTCAACCAGGAAAAGGGTATATGACTTTATACTGCAGTAATTACAAGTGACATCACCTATGTATAGGCAGGCATTAACTAATAGTCAGTTGAAATTATTTGATTTATAGTATATATGTGCTGAACAATGTCTCAGTGACATGGACATTGTGAGTCCATGGACACGGTTTATAAACAGTTACAAAAGCAACAGTTTATAAACCAGAAAGAAAAAAGGAGTGAAGTAATAAAAGTCAGGACAAGAAGAAAATGTCAGGCAGGCTTTTAGTCATTACTGAGAGACATAATGAAAAACTTAGAATTAAACTATGAGCTGGCATGCTATGTCTTTTGTGAAAAAACACTAGTGCTCACATCTGGCCAATAAGCATGCCGAACATTTTCAGGCGGTCTGTAGTGACACATTTTGGTTTGCTTGGAGTCCACTTGGAATTTTCTTGTGTGAAAACAAACCAAATCATAAGGAAAAGCTACAAGTTCACAAACTCATCAACTGATTAAAACCAGAGTAAACAAACTATAGCTGTGAAAACACCCTTAATATAACTTTTAACACTGGCTTCTACTCTATATTTAAAGTGCGCATGGCTTTTGGTGTAGGAATAACACTTCTTTATGGCTCTACGTCATCCTGATTTAGCACCCTGAAGTTAAAAGGCTGGATGATACAATGTTGTATAAACTAACCAGTTTTATTTAGACGTGTAACATAGATTTTCCTACTGCTATAGACAGTGCAATTGCTGATTTGTGTTGAGATGATGATCTTGTGGTTGTTACATGTGCCACTAAATAACTTTTCTCCCAGCACTGACCACCAGTAGGAGGCATCCTACCAGAGGCCCATACCACCTCAACTGGGTTCTTTTAATGTGGAGGAGCAGCTGTTTTACGCTGAGCCGAATGACCGAGCTCTTCAATGGGTCACTAAGGGAGAGCCCTGCCACCTTTAAAGGACACCCATTTCTGAAGCTTGGATCCACGACCTTGTTCTTTCAGTTACTAAGAGCTTGTGACCACAGTTGAGGCGTAGACTGACCAGTAAATCAACAGGTTCATTTTTATGCTCATCTTTCTCTTCACCATAACGAAACTGATACAGCATCGCTCCAATCTTTCTGTCAATCTCAAGCACCACTCTCCCCTCTTTTGTGAACAAGACCCTAAGATACCCCAACTCCTCCATCTGTAGTAGTAACTCATCCCTGACCTGGAGTGGGCACATATGCACTAGAAATGTGTAATCACAACTTACATTCACAGAGGCCGGAGAAAGAGATTCATATTGAACTCTCCTCTGCTCAATAAGACACAGGGCAAATCAGCCTGGATAACCAGGACAATTATCTCCCACCTAGGCCCGAGACCTCTCATTTAAAAATGCACGATTTGTTGACAGGAGCCTCAACACCTCCCAACCAAGAACTGAAATCAGATGCAGATCAAAGTTTGTGCCAAGTCCATCCTGGTCTAAGTTGACCTCCTACTCAAGCATACTCAGGCACTGGGGAATTTGTTTTCCTAATACAGAAGCTACAACTGTTTAGTTAGTAACTGAAATGTATGAACCTACTACTGCTGTCAGCTGTTTTACAAATACATACAAATACACCTCAAAGAAAAATGAAGCAAGAGATTTAAAAGAGTAATACTAAACCATATCTGGCAGTAGTTGTGAGTTGATGCTGTTTCACTTGTCAAGTTTCTGCCCACCTACACTGCCAGTCAAAGGCTTTGATTACTGCTTTGCACACTCTTGGCATTCTCTCGATGTGCTTCATGAGGTAGTCACCTGAAATGGCTGATTGGTTCTGGCCATAACAGGGATTCTTGCACTTGTCAAATAGGGCTGTCAGCTGTTTACCAACCTGACTTCTGCACAACACACAACTGATGTTCCCAACTCCATTAAGAAGGCAAGAAATTCCACAAATAAACCCTGACAAGGCACACCTGTGAAGTGAAAACCCATTTCAGGTGACTACATCATGAAGGTCATTGAGAGTCCGCCAAAGGTTTGCAGCACTGTCAACAAAGCAAAGGGCTGCTACTTTGAAGATATAAAATATACGGCATTTTTAAAGTTAATCAATTTTTTCTTTGCTACATAATTCCATATATCTTGCTTCATACATTTGGTGTCTTTAGTACGCATATATAATGAAGAAAGTAATAAAAATAAATAAAAACATTAAATGAGAAGGCGTGTCCAGACTTTTGACTGATAGTGTATATCCACTAATCACGTTAGTTTGCATCAATCTCTGCTACCCATCAACAACATTAACTGAGACTTGATGCCCTCTTGCTGTTACAGGCTGTAAATTAAGAAATAAACTCCCCAGTGTTTTTTCTCTTTGCCACAAACAGTCTATGCAGAGCTGCACCTCAGCCAAACACCACACTCACCACATCATTATAGTCCATTACATCATAAATGATTATATCTATGTCTAACATCAATTTCCACATAAAAGAAAGTAATTTCTTTGTCACCTGATCTGCTGTTTAATTACCAAATTAATCAGTGAATTACTTATATGGGCACAGCTCTCACTATCTCTATTACTACACCAGAGAGTTTATTACCCAGTTTCTGCATGAAGAGTAAGTCAGATAGGTTATACATGTGGGAGAGCACCAAATCACAGTCAGTGTACTTCAAACTGTGATGAATCATTTAGTCCACGATAGCTACTGAGCTCAACTCTGTGGTTCTCAACCCTTTCGCTTCTTCTAAACCCGGAACAAAAAGCTCACATTCCACAGTTTTTATATAAATTATTAACAATAAACAAGGGATCCAGGTTGAATTTTACTTGAACAAAGGTCAGCGAATAGGATCAGCAAACTCTTCTTTAGCAGATGAACAACTGAGGGTAAACAAGCATTAGATCATTACTCTGCACTGCTGACAGGCAAGGTCAACTAACTCTCCTACAAAGGTGTTTGTATGATTTAAACGTAAACCAACGCTATCAGCAACAGACTGTATTGCGTATGAGACAAGTCAAGACACATTATATCCTGCTCAATGAGAGTGACTCACTTCAGAGATTTACGATGGCCCACTGAATGAGACAAATGAGAAACCCTGCTCTGACAGCAAAAACCACTCCTGTGAAACCATCAAGCCTCAGTTTGTTGTTTAGTGGCAGTAGTAGCTCTATTTAAACAGCCAACCTCAGATATTGAAGAAAAAAAAAAAAAGATCTGGACCTCAAAATACTCCAGACATGAGGCAGGAGGTAGCTGAGGGGAGAATAATCATGACCCCAAATTCCCAGCTGGGCTGACCTCTGCGTGTGTGTTCCAAACTGAAGATCTGAAGTCCATGGGCGGAGCCTTCAAGACTTTATACAGGACATTTTTCACTCTTCAGCTTCTCTCTACAGGATCAGAAACTAATCAAATCAGCACTGACTGATTTTATCTACAAAACCAAAATGTGAATTGAAAAAGTGAACATGGGCACTTAAAATGAATGAATAGCATTATTGACAGTGAATGCATCCAAAGCTAGGGAAGTCACATTTAACAATATATCACAACATAATTCTATTTTTACAGTATATCCAATACCATAATTCTATAAACCAGGGGTAGGCAACGCCAGGCCTCGAGTGCCGGTGTCCTGCAGGTTTTAGATCTCACCCTGTGTCAACACACCTGAATCAAATGATTAGTTCATTACCAGCCCCCTGGAGAACTTCAAGACATGTTGAGGAGGTAATTTAGCCATTTGAATCAGCTGTGTTTGATCAAGGACACATCTAAAACCTGCAGGACACAGGCACTTGAGGCCTGGAGTTGCCTACCCCTGAAAAGCCATGATTGATTGGCCTGGTTATCAAGTTCTAGCTCTACAGGTTAATTTGACCTTAAATTTTAAATAAAATTTTGTTAAAAATGGCTAAGATTTCTTAAATCTATCAACTACATTAAGTATTAGATAACTCTTTTTAAAAAATCAAATAAAACCAGTGGGTGTATATTTTGCTGTTACATAACATAATCAAGAAAATCCTCAAATCAGGTTTCTATTGAAGGAAGTACAATGAAAAAATAATGGATTTTCGGTTCTTTTTAAAAAAAAAAACAACAAAACCATTGGCTGTGTAATAATTCAATTATCTAAAAAGAAAACTAAATTCAGCTGAAAGTTAACTTCAGAGGGGGAGTATTTCCTTCAGCAAGGCCAATCCTGGAGCACAAAATTTAAAATAAAGTGATTCAGATCCATATGTATTCTTCCTTTGCCTACACTTCGCCTGCCCCAAATATTGCCCCATGAAATCTGGGGCAATATTTGTGTTTTTTCATGCAAGCTGATGTTGCTCTCAGAATATAGACCGGAACTGATGTCTAAAAATAAAGGGATAAATTGGTATAGATTTTTGCCAGAGGGGTAAATGTGTCAACATCATTTTGGCTCATGATCCAAAGCTGAGACTGAACATGAGCTTTACATCCATCCAGCATGTATGTTTGCGTGAATGGTAGAGCTCCACAGATGGACACACGTACAGAGAAATGTAAGAACAGAAGGGATATAAAATAATTAAGGTAACTTTACATTTGAAGTATGCATTAATTTAGCATTTGCCAGTGTAGCAAAAGTAGTGAAATAAAAAAAATATAAGCAGATGTTAGTGGCTGTGAAGGTTAGTACATACATAAATTTTGAATATGTGCGCTTTTGGCTGACTCAGACAGAGCAGATTGAGCTTCACTAAGCTGGGGAAGGGGGAGGGGGCAAAACAAACACCCTGAGGCATACCCAGTTACGCTCAGAGACACAAACATATACACTGTGTGTGTGTCCAGGCTGGCAATAGTCCGAGAAGTGTTGAACACACACACGCCTTCCTTGTGGGCTTAACATGGACTGTTTTTCCTCTCTTACTGAAAGCCTAACCTCGCTAAGAAGATGCCAGCACACACAGTTAGAAACTGAAGGCCTTGGAGAAAAAATTGTTCTCATCCAATGCTGGTTATTAACTATGTAACTAAACTTGCATGTTTAACTTTAAAAGTAGAATATTTTCACCATTTTAAGGTGCCTGCAAACACATCACAAAGATCAGGATCAGTCACAGTCTGTCCTTTAAAAGCATGCAAGGGTAGAGGACAAAGTGGGTGATGGATAAAGAAAGGAGGGCTGCAGCTGCACAACAGGTCTGCCAGACCGTCTCAACAGCTCAGGGTAGCTCAGAGTGTCTGTGACTGAACCCCTAAACCCCCCCTTTCCTTCTCCTCCGTCTGTCCCACTATCCTGATCTCACAGCCTCCATTGCAGTGCTGAGTGCGGGATGAGGGCGGTGGGGGTGAGGGGCTATTGGGCTGATATGGCCTTTGTGCCTTTCATAAAGTCTGTGGCCAGTCTGTTGAACCCCGACCAACAGGGCTACAATCTGGTGACATTTAGCAGAGGCTGGTGCCTTCCAACAACAACAACAACAACAACATGTAAAGAGACAAATCATTCACCAATTCTACCTTCAGTTAGACACGACTAACTCAGCAGTCTGTGACCTTTAAATAATTTTTTGTTAGCCCTGTGATGAAGCGAAAAATTGTTTAATTTGCTTTTCCCTGTAGTAGCTGTTTCTGTGCAAGCGTCATCACAGATTAATCCTTCGCTATCCCAACAGTTTAAGGATCTGAAACTGCAGAATCACACAGAGTCAACAACATAACACAACTGGGAAAATAAAGTTGGTTACAATATGGACTGTCTCTGCAACCAACCTCTTTGTAAAGTCTCTTTGTCTTCCTTGGCCAATGCCAGCCGATACGAGGGAGAATGCAGCATTATCTTTTAGATAACTGAAAGAAAATTAAATAATCCACGAAGGATCATCCAGAATAACAAATTTCTAAATTGCTAGTTCACCCGAAACTCTGGCTGATTGGGACCCACACCCAGTTTCACACCTTGGCTCAGACGATTAGATGATCATCAGGGGGTCCTTTGTCCCTCTGTGGGGGGAAACTCCCACTAGGTTTATATCTGGGACTCTCCACCATTTGACCTTAGAACTGAAGAAGCTTCTCGGATGAGAGGTGAAACGTCTTCAAGTAACTTAAAGAAGTCCAGACGCTTTTCTTTGCAAGCTCCTTTGACTACGATGACCTGGATGACTGAGAACCTTCACAGACATATTGCTAGTTCACTACTATACTTATTTGAACAACAAGCCCACATGTGCACAATGGTATTCCTTGAGAGTGTGGTTACTAATGTCCTGAAAAACTTATGCCAACTGCTAAAAATACAGCTCACAACATGACTGGGGCAGGCAATATTATAAAGTAAGAAAAGCAGCGATTCTGGATCACTGTAGAGTTTGGAAGAGAAGTTCATGTATAACTGAGATGCCCAGTTTCTCTGCCACCATCTCCACATCAGCAATAATGCAACAACCTCCAGTGTTCACATGGAAGATATTTCAAATTTGGACTGGGATAATTAAGTCCCAATCTCTCCAGTAGTGGATATGCTCTAATCATCCAGATAAACACAATATATGCAACCATGTGAACTGTGTCGACATTAGAGGTATTGCAACACTTCTGCAAAAAGTTTTCCTTATTTTACTTTACATATCCTGATATCATCTGACCCTACTTGCCACATAATACTTTCTGTGGTTGGTTGGTTAATCTATTCTGGTTTGCTAAAACAACTGTCAGCTGCAAATTTTAAAAAACTACAGAAACAGATTTCACCATGTTTTTGTTTTTTTAAAATCAAGACTAAATAGTGTACTTAGTACAGCTGAAATAATAATTTTTTAGTCAACAAATAGAAATGTGTTAGCTAACCAATTTCATAGCTGACCAGTTATTTCAGTTTCAAGCTAAGTCTCTGAACATTCATGGGTTGTAAAGTCTGGTAACTTTCATGTTTTGCAAAGTGGTTTGAGCTACAAAACAAGACATTTTATAGCCTAAACAATTAAGTGAACAATCAGAAAATGCTGTAAATGACCTTTTTCTTGAGTTCAGTTTGTCTTCATCCAAATGCTTTAGTTTACATATATTTAATCACTGATGTCCAAACATATATGGACTTGCAAATGCATTCCAGCAGTGATGAGGCTCGGGCGGAAAAACACACAAAGACACACACCAACCTCCCACTCTCTCTGGAAAAGCCATCAGACTTCTCTATTTCTAACAAAGGTGGAGGAAGGAGGAAAGGAGGGGGTGTCTGGCCCATAGGTGATATCATAGGGCTGAAGTGTGCTGGGACCAGTGAAGGAGGGCCTAAAGTGAAATACAAAACCAGCAGACAAACGACTGGCAGGGCTAGACGACAAATAACAGAGTCTGGACTCCAAAAATCTGGGGAGACAATGGAGGACTGGGAGCCATTAGTTTTACTGCAAACAGTCAATGAGCAGAGCAGTATGTCTCTCTCTTTCTGAAGCATGATGATGAATTACAGAGAATATTCCAGATGCAAGTCATCAATAAATTTCTCTCTACAGTCTAGTTGCATTTTTTCGTAGGGAAGGGCAGAGTGTAGGCTGGTTTACCTCTCATGAAAAATTAATGTTTATTCTTAAAAACATACCGCCATGCTGTGTCAGCCTGATATCCCTCAAAGAGAAATTTCCACTATAAAAAAAATCCACAAATTTCACAACTGACCTTAACTTGTTGATTCTTCAGTGGCAAAAATCCAAATGATGATATAATTAAAGCTCAGAACTGGGTAACTAAGATAAATTAAGGTCATTACGGTGCATGTGTGTGCCGTGAACCCTGGATGCTTTCCTCGCCAAAGTTAGAAACCTGTGTGCTCGAATTCATACATGTCAGAATTGTTTAAAAGATGCTGGATATTTGTCTGTTATCCTGACTGCTTATTCTTTATTAGGCTTTCGATTAGAATT
>NW_005187585.1:214289-216783 GCF_000239375.1 Pundamilia nyererei
GATACAATATCTAAAGCATTTCTTATCATGTTTCTGCCCAAAGTTTCTCGTGTCACTATTTCAGGTGTCATTGACAGTAAAGTGTAAGAAGACCTCACAGTCACCGCTTATCGTGATAAAATGTTTCAGCCTATCAAACCTTACAAATTGTGGCCCTGTGGCCAAGAAAGACTCATGTTTCTTTCCTGTTTCTTGTGTTTTCAGCAAGTCCTGAACGACTATGGCAACTTCAGTAAGAAACACTTATCACACAACCTCCTTGAAAAGTCATTGCGTAATTTCTGTATTTTATGACTTTCACCTGTACTTCCTCTCCCTGCTTAAAAACCCCTACTCCTTCCAATCAGCTGACCTTCCCCCACATACCCAGCTTTACCCTAGCACCTGAAGCAGCAGCAGCGGCAGCAGTGGTGGTGGCAGTGGCCAGTGGAGCACAAAGGCGCATTTGTTGTCTGGAGAACACGTCTGTGTGTGTGTGTGTGTGTTTCTGCATGTGCACTCCCCCGCAGATAGTGAGACAGGCTAGGGCCAAGTCGAGGCAGAGCTGTGTCTCTAACCCTTCCACCCGTGGTGCAAGCCACAAACCAAACAGCAGCCCACACCCTCCTCAAGGCCCCAGCAGTCTGAAAGAGCATTCCTCTAAGCTGACTAACTACATGCACACACGCACACAGAGTCATGTACAATGGCATAAATATATTTATATCTATTAACGTATGGTTAAGTAGCCTGAATTCTACAGTCAGTATTCTGTTTATTTCCTTTGAAGGAACAGAAAACAGAAGCACGATGAACACCAAGCTTCAGGCATGGCATATACACTAGACTTATAATTGATCAGGATCTTAAATAAATTCTGTTATTGTTTGTACAACCAATGATACCCTCAACAAAAATGCAACAATATGACATCACCATGTGACTTAACTAAGAAATTACTGTCCAACAGTAGCGAGGACACTAAACTCTTTTGTTTTTAAGGTCCAAACAAAGTAAGCACAACAACACAGTTACTACTGTCTACAAACAGACTTCAGTCATGACTCACAGCAGCAATCCCTTGCAGTCAAGTAAATCAAACAATGACAGGAATCCTGAACCCAATCCTGAAGAAGCAGACTTGTCACTGTCATTAGAGACGCCAACCACACACAGACAGACAACACACATAAACTCTCTGTGACCCGTCTTGAACAGAGTCCTGTTGAACAACACTGTCTCGGGTGACCCAGGTGTGATACTTGACATGAAAGTGAATGACAAAGTGTGTGTGCTCATTTAACAAAGTGATGACGCATTTTGTTAAATCACGCCTACAATATCAATCTAATGTTTTACATTCATTTGTCATTTTAGCTTTCAGCTTCCTACCTTGAAAACTTGGTGTTCTTCACTCTCATAACTTTCTAAAAAGTTTGATTTCCTTGAGGCGGGGTTGGATTTTTAATTGCATAAAAAAAGATGAACTTCTTACAGTTCTGAAATTATACAAACCACACAGTTGATTTGATTATGTGAGCATATAAGTAGCTAAATAAACAGAAAATTACAAAATGATTATTTGAGAACGAGAGGAATCAGAACGGAACTACCAAAACAAAAGTTTAGCAGGCACAAACCTCTGTGGGTGCTTTCACACTCATGCCCTTTAGTTAGGGTTTCCCCTGTGCTGCGATTTCATTGAGCAGGCAATCACACTAAAGTGCAGAATAGAACAACCAGAACCTTCATAAGAGGCTCAAGTCCATTCAGCTTTAGTTATTTTAGCTGTCTTACTTAATCCAGTCCCAAAGAACTCTGGACAGGTTGTTTGTAGGAGGGAAAAATGTACTGCACAATTCTGTAGCCTGGCGTGCTTTGTATTCTGGAAGGTAGCTGTGCACTCAAACTTTTATTATGAAGCAACATACTGGCTGCTAATTTCATGAAAAGATCTCCCTGGTTCTGCTCAGGTGTCTGGCAGCTCCATATCATCTTTGCAAAGTGTGCAGCAGTAAAGTTGTTTAAGACACGTCCATAAAGTGATTTAGGACGCTTCTAGAGTAGTTTTACCTGCTCTGCTCATATAATTAGCACAAGAATGAGCAAATACCAGCTCTGTTGTTGTTTCACTTTAAAACTGCACCACATCTCTCTCTAACAGACAAGATCCCAAACCACGAAGGCTCATTATGTTTTCACTTTTGTGCTCCCACCTCAGACACATCGGACTGATTATCAACATGCTTGCTCCTCTGTAGTGACACTGGCCTACGCTTACAAAATCACCAGATGATTTGAATGAGACAAAATTAACTCTGAATATGACAACAGCACAATGACATGACAGGGCCGAGGTGCACACTGTATGAGTTTGGCAGTGTGTGTCAGTGTGCATTTAATGAAGTCTAGTCTGTCATCCAGACACATGCAGACATCTCTTTTGATGTTCAAATGCTGTCTAGAAGGTAAACAAACCAGTTCTATTTCATCTATTAGCCGGTATATTTTTTTT
>NW_005187585.1:216803-240232 GCF_000239375.1 Pundamilia nyererei
ATCCCACTAACCACTGTCTCCCTCTGATAAGCCTGAGAATTCAAGACGCTGCAGCTTGCCAAAGAGACTGCTTCCTCAGTGTCTTTCATCTCAACCCTTGACTTTCTGTTACCTTCTACTTTTATACTTTTCTCATTTGTCAACTGTGTTTTTGGTCACCCATTAATGTCTCATCTTCCCTCATTAACCCCTTAGCAGTCCAATTAGTCCCCTAAACCATCCAATGTACCGTGGGCGGTACGTCCGACTGCTAACAGGTTAAAGCACATTTTCCCCATTATAACAACAACTTCCTTGCAACACTGGGAATTCCATACTTCTCTTCTGCACTTTTTTTTCCCTCTACATCTCTCTTTCAGTGCAAGTGTCCACAGCTTTTATAATGAGGCAAAAAATAAATACTGCTTTAATTCTATTGACTAACCGGAAGGACTATTAACCAAAAGTAGCAAATATAAAAAGACACCAATTATACAGCAAAAGTAAATCTGTTTGTTTTCAGTCTACATTTCAGGATTAAATTCTGCTGATGTGGATCACAAAGCCATCTTTACATAACTGCTGCACACTGATAAGGTGGAAAACATGATGGTCTGACAAAAGTCAACAAAATTAATTTCCTTAATCAAGAACTGTATTGTTGAAGTATTTTCAACAGTGATGTATAAAGAAACAGCAGTGTGGATGCAGTCCTTCTCACTCTTGGTCCAGTCCCTGTCTTTCTCATTTTATCCCATCTTTTACTTCTGAACTTGAAGATCCTACACTCCCTCCTGCCCCAACATGCAGTGTGAATCAGACTGTAACCTTAGTGCCAGGAGAGATGTGTGTACATAAGACAAACCCTCTCACCACCCCTTGCACAAAGTCAGAGAAAATTAAGATAAAAAGGTGAGGAATCCACTTCCCCAGGCTCTGTGAATTTAAAACTCACACTGTCCACAGTACACGTATCACACATGATATTAAGACAATGGAAAATGTCTCAATGTCTTTTTGATGCCAGTGTGCAACTGTTGGAACTCATAAACCCCAAATATATTTTTTAAGCACACACACAGAAGACGCAACTTTGATGAGTGTGTCTTTCTAAGGAATATTTAACTCCCATTAAGTTTTGTCATTGAAAAGTTACCTCTGTTCACACATGACAGACCCTATATGCACAGGTGCATGATTGTGTCATAATTATTAAACATTTGGCACAAACAACTAGACAACAGATTGAGTTAGTGTGATGTTGTCTACCTATTGTCACAACAACTATCATACACAAAGTACAATCAGGTCAAAAGCAGCACAGTATCTTCTACAAGTTTTGTTTGTGATTAGTTCACACATTATACTGTACTTACAGGAACTACTGATTCCTCCAATGACAACTTGTATAATTGGTCATTTCAAAAAACTTCAAGCCGATATCTGATTCCAGCTTCCCAAAAACCAACACTTTTTGTCTTAATTTCATTTATTTTATTATAATCTATATGCTATACGCTTCTAAACAAAACCTATCTGAAAGTGTCAACTCGGACTGCACAAACAAAGTGTATCTTTGTTATTTCTATCATTTTAAAAATCATCTTAATTACTTGAGTAACCAAAACATTAAGAGATTGATCAACACGGCAACAGTTATTAGTGGCTGCCCTAACTGACAGTCACAAATTAGTATTTACAGAAGACAGTCCATCTCTAAGGTCTGTCTCAGAGATCCTCCTATTCACAACAGCAAAAATGGTGTGTGGTGAAGGTCAACTGTTTGCTTGTAGACTAATCTATGCAATCCATAAAAAACACAAACAAACAAATAAAAATAAAAAAAAGGACGCTGTAGTAATAATAAATTTCAAAGTAACAGCTAGTTTAGGGTATGGAATTGTATACATTGGTGTTCTCTAGTTTATGAATGGATTCCCAGTCATAGATGACAAGAACAGAGTTTTCTATACTTCACCATGATTTATGCAAAGTAGCCTGTGAGTGTGTAGTACCATAGTTAGACCCCTGTCCTCATCACATCTGTTTTGTTTTGGTTTTTTTGCAACCAAGATAGCAATGAAGGAAACACTCAAAAGGCTTCAAAAAGGGTTTAAAGCAACCAATAGGTGACCTTATGGTAGCAATGTCCTTTTTTATACCTTCTATAAAAATATATCTCTAAAGGAGGTACAGGAAGAGATTATATTGTTTTTAATCAATATGGCATTTTTTGTTACACTGTTTGCAACTGTTTGACTTGCTCAACCACTGCCTCCCAATTACCTGCACCTAAAATTCACCCTCAAAAACTTTAAGTTTAAATGTTTACACTAAGTTTGACTGTGTGGCAATGGTTGACAAAGTTTTTTCAATTGGGGGGGGTGAAATGTGGTAGTGTCTCCCAAAACAGTTACAAAACAAATCACTTCTCTGAACAGAAAACCACTCAAGAATGGACACCACTATGGTTGGAGTTTGAGAGAAAAAAACGTGACCTGGTTAGGGTTGGCAAAAGGTCAGGGATTTAGGTTAAAATGTGAAATGTAATAGTTTGCTTTAAAAATGTGGTCTGGGTAAAGTAACTACTTCCTTAAGGCTAAAAAGCCTACGTAATCTTGGTTGACGTTAGGAAACAATCATGGCCATAACTCAGGAAAAGAAAAAAGAAAAACGACATTTACTACGCTTAGGAAACAGGAAGCATACGTACATGTTTGGTCTCAAAGCCTGAGGTTTTGTTGACCTATCCAACCAACCTGACCTCCTCCCCATACTGACTTTGTAACTATATTTAACTCTGCTCCCAGTTTATCCTGGTATAACGGAAACACAACTTGGCTCCTGTTTATAGATACAGGTCTTGGTAAACAACAGGACACACATCTGTTAGTCATCTTGTCACACTCACACAGCAGGCTGTCACACTACACATCCATCCCTCATGAATCAGAAACTCATAGTGGCTTGACGCACTTTACACACTAGTGTTTTCGGCTAACCCAAGTTTACAGCTCACAGGAAGACAGGACTTTAATAGGGCCAATGGAGAAAAGAAGAGGGTAGGTCAGTACCACAGCTGCTCGTTGCTGAATGAGTCAGGCTTGAACTTGGACAGAGGTTTAAACTTTTACTTACGTCTTAAATGAGTAAAGCTGCTCATTGTCAAAAACCACTAAAAGGCAAGTAGAGCAATGGCACTCTCTGAGTAACAGTCAAAGCCTGCAATACTTTGTTTTGACCTCAACTGGGAACATGACTAATGTTTTTTTCATAAGATAAAGGCACACCTACACCTACATGCAGCCCCACTGACCACGTCAATGACCTCCAACCCAAATATAACTTAACCACCAAACTCACCAAGCTGTTATACAGTTTCCACAGATTGTCCTGTAATTGTGTGCTAGTGTTATCTAGCAGATTGCAGCCGTTCAAAAACAACTAGTCTTTCCCAAAGCTCCCCAGCTGATTCGAAGATTCATCTGACAGACCAAACTCACATACACAAAAAGAAATAAGTGTGCTTGACACGACAGGAAAAAAAAAATAGCCTTGAGATTTCAATATAATATTCTGTCACTTGGCCCGCTGAGATCTGATCCTTTCTTTCCCCATAACTCTATCTCAATGTACACCACTGAGATGTGATATAATTTTCCTGCTATTCCCCCACCATATACAACTATTGATTCAATCAATATACACAGAGCCCGCTTCCTTCGACTCAGCATCACTGCAAACCACCATTAAGACGGGTAGCAATGAGCTTGAACAGGGAGTTCATGTGTCAGAGAGATAGAAGCTGACCTCCCTGTGGACAGGCCTGAACATGCAAGCAGCTGCTGTCAGCAAGCCAAAACGTGGGGGAATTAATAGAAACAGCAGCTCTCCAGGGACTCTGTTAGCCAACACTGACAGCCAGCTCTGATCTAGGGTCATCTTAATGCACTCCACCTCTTCCCTTCTGCATTAGTGGTGGGAAATATGAAACCTGGATCATGACAAACATTATTTAACTTTCTGGGTAGGCTTAATTCTGAACGCTGGCCCAGGCCTGTGCAAGCCGTGATATGCACACTTGTGGCAATGAAGAATGTGGGAGTGCCCCACTGAGGCTCAATTTTCATCTGACAGTATGCTATTAAATCTGAATAGCCCACAAACACTAGTGAGATTTTGCAGATGCAAGCAAAGGTCTGGAGAGTTTAGTTGTAAAAGTGGAGAAAGCAGAAGAAGTAAAATACATGTGAGCACACACTGTACTTTTAATACAAGTTCCACCTGTCCATCCATCCATTTTCTTTCGCTGCAGTTGGACCTGGTTAAAACTAATTCAATTTGATATGACATCTCCAAAGCAAAATGTATCATGTTCAGTTTTTAGAACTGTTATAGGGATGTGTAACAGGCTCTTTATAGCTATTTTGGAGGCTGCAGACCACTCGCTTCTTCTGCACAACAGACTGGAGGCATTCTCCATCTGTAGATACTGACAAAGCTTTTTATTACTGACACAGGTGTTAATTATATGCCAAGTATCTTATCTTAAAGGGATGCCCCTTAAAAACCACATCACGTAAGCTGACACAAAAATGACTCAAATTGATTATCCATGTAACGGACAAGAACTTTCAAGTTGACGAATCAGTTAATCTCTGCTCATTGGGTGGATTAAGGTGTACTAAAACAACCGGCAACTGAGAGTTACTTGAAAAATCAACACTGCAGTAATACCACACATACATTTTAAAGAGTGGCAGGGGTAAAATCCATGATTTGTGTTTACATTGTGCACCTCAGAGGCTTTTACAAGCACAGCCTCTCATCGAGGGAGGAGAATGACTGCTCAGGAGAGAAGTGACTCACAGAAGCTACCAGCTGTGATTTACTGACAAATGCCACTGTTGGTTATTTGTTCTAAATAATGTGTTGATGGACAAATGGCTGTGCAGACTGAGAGCAAGAAGAAGCCAGCTCCACGGGCTCGCCTACGCACTAAGAACGCTAGAAAGCGTCCCAGATTAAGGCCAAGTTATATAACTTGGACTCCATTAATGCTTTTGCACTGCATGTGCTCTGCTGGCTAGTTAATGCATGGACTGTACCCTTTTTATTCTCAGCAAAACACCCTCAGCTGAATGCTGATGTGATAATAAGAAAGTGCTGAAGGCTGCTCGCTTAAAGTGAAGTGTGCACACGATGACAGCATGATGCCCCAGCAGCTCGCCACCGAGATGTTTCAGACATGATCTGCTAGCTCTGCTCATGGTCCAACGCTAGCTCGTTAAGCAGCACCTTAGCCACCATGTTGCTGCACAATAAACACGTAAAGGAAATCAACAGTTTGAAATATTGACGCCAGAAAGGAAGTGGAAATGTCAACTTCTCAAGTCGAGCAATGATGCCATACATGTGCAAGGCGCCGAGGATGACAGAAACCAGGGAAGAAACCTTTTTGAGTTTTCTGTAACAAAGCTGTAATGAAATCAGCTGAAGTAATAACCCCCCGGGGAAGCTACTAAGTGTACAGCTAGCTAGGATGCTGATTTCACGGTCAACGCTCAAACTCTCCTTACCGCGGTATAGTGATGCATTTCGTGTTGATATTCTGGGTGGTGATGGCTTTCTCCAGTTCGTCCAGTTGTCCCGTCTTCTTCAGCTTCTTCACCAGGCTCTTCACCGCTTTTTCACACCACTTCTCCTCCTGGCCGTTCTGCTCTCCCTTCTTCCAGCCCAAAAGTCGTTTGACAATAGGGGGAGTGAAAGGCAAAATTGACATCTTTTGAGTTCAGCTGAAGTCAGTCCAGTGTCGAGAAGTCCGTCAGTTTGGAAAAAACACGGAGGAACAAGTGTCCCTAAAGCGCTCAGAGTAGTGGAGACGACGGGAGTAAAGACAAACTGCTGCTGTTGTTGTTGTTTTTAAAGTCACACAAAACACATCTCGGAGTCGCACCGACCACTTTTAGCGGACTCGCTCCGTCTGTCTCGAGCTCAGCGGTGAACTGTGCACCGGTAGTCTGTTGCGCTGTGGATTTAGTGCTACTCCGCCAGAAAACCTAGTTCCGTCTGCACTCTTTCAGGCCAGAGCTAGTCTAAACACACCTCATTTGACTCACACCCAAAACTGCGTCGCTAGCTCTAAGGCAGAAACGAAAGCGTCGTGATAGGTTTTTTACGTCTATGAATGCTCTACCCTTCCACGAGCAAAGTTTTTGGTTAAGTTCAGAGTCATCCGCGGGTGCTGGATCCTCCGACTGAAGTCTGCTAAGAGTCTGCATCAAATGCAAATGCATGAGCTGCTGCTGCTGAGAGTCTCAATTCAGACTTTAGACTGCACAGCAGACCCATGAAAGGCCAGTGTGAGCAGCTGGCCAAATGTGTTTCGCTGATATTGCGCAATCTCCATCCTTTTCCCTGTTATTGCTGATAAACCTCCACGTGGCTGTGTCTAAATAAGCAGTCACAACAGATCACTTGATTTAGTTATGTAACACTGGGCAGTTTTTGTTCTTTTGCATGTGACTTCACTTCAAAATTTCTGATGAAATTAGGTCCTTGTTTTCCTTCTGTTTTCCTTTTGTTTCAGTAGGCTGTATAGGACAGTGGAGCTGTCTAAATAAAAAAAGAAAACGTTGGCTCTGTTGTGTTTCAGTTTAGACTGTGAGACATAATTATAATCAAAAGAGCTGTTCTTTTTAAAAATAAGTGTAGGTTTCCAACTTCAGCTGGACAACATACTCTATGCTTCTTTTTCCATTTTACTTTTAGAAATCCACATATGCTTAATTGCCTGGCTGTCAGCCACATAACCAAGGTTGCATAAGAATACAGCCGTGCCTGTGTTTTTGTTGAATAAAGGCTTGAGGTTTGACATTCAGCATCTCTAGCGCAAAGGGTTTCCAGTAATTGCTACTGGCTTGTTTTGTCTCCAGATGGGTGAATAACTCTGGAGCTGCTGTAAAGATGGAAGGTGATAGGAGTCGTACATGAATGCAAGAGATGAGCCACTAACTTGCCTCAGCTTGTTTTACATGTGAACACAGGAATCAACGAGGTGGCAGTTTGGCTTTGCAGCTTGGCTCAGCTCCACTAAAGCACAAGTACAGCTTGACACATGCACATGTAGGCCTAAACACCCCCACCACACCACCTTTCACACACACTCCCTGTTTCAGTGTCAAGGAGTCAAGTGGCAGATGTACAATGGGCCGTGCAGTGCCGCTGAGCTCACCGCAGAGAGAGTGATAGCGGGACTGTTTAGGGTGTGAAGCTGCCTTTGTTCCTGCAGCTTCAAAAGAAAGACTTTACTGCTTTCAAGCACAGTTTCCAAAGTCGGGTATCTTATTAGCAGGCACTTGAAAGAGTCGTAAAATGTGAACGCTCTGCACAAAGAAGCTGGTGCACTTGCTTGGATTCAGTTTACAAATTTTCTATAGTCACACAGAAGAAGAACTTACACAGCTGGAATTCAAATGGCCCACAGTGGACGCATAGACGAGGATAGTGATGGTAGTGAGGTGCCAATATTTGCTCACTGCCTCCACTGACTGTTCAGAATTATACAACTATAGTGGCATTGACCTGCTGTTACCATTTTGGTATGTGTGTACAGGCGCATTGACCTGCATTCAGCCAGCAAGCCCCCTCCTCCACTCCTATGCACAGTGTGAAGTTTGTGCTAAAAATACAGCTGGCTTTAAGCTCAGCAGGACATACCCGTCTCCTTTCATCTATTTTGGTTGCACAGCAGTGTGTATTTTTATATCTGCTACAGGCATGTCAAGGTTTCTTCATACATGATATCTTTGTTAAATGAATTCTCACCCTTGAGCAAAGATTTTCTAAAAAATAAACAAAGGACTTCTCAGATCAATGAATGTGAGGAAACTATCACAAGCACTTAGTGTGAGCAGCTGCTTTGACCTGTAGAGATTAGGTTTTATGTGCAGTCCCAGATATCAACAGCTCCTTGTCTGTAGTAACAATCAAGTCCACAAAAGTGTAAAACACACCACTCTCTCGCTCTGTGGTGGGTTGGCAGGTTGGAGGAGAAGGCTGGAGGAGCGTGTGGCCATGTGTCACACACTGAGGCCCTCTCGACACCTGTTTACGCCCCCAGGGACACGACCGGCCAAGACAGCTGGTTTGTTTTGGAGAAGTGCAGGCCGAGACGGAGCGGATATGGGGGTGCGGGGCGGGGGGATGGGATTACAGATGGGCCACAGTAGACAGGCGGGAGGACGGGTGTACGGGTGGGGGTTGGGGGTGGAGTTGTGGGCTTCTGTGAGAAGAATTACTGAGCACAAAAGGAACGTCAGCGAGACTCAATGGGCAGTGGCCACTGCAGTCCGATGGATGATAATGACATTGTGCTGGCAGCAACCTCAGGGGACTTGGTCCAGTGTGTGTGTGTGGGTGTGGGTGGGTCTTTGACGTCATAATGTCCCAGTGGAGAGGCATTCAAACTGTGGGAGTCTGGATGGATGTGATAAGGAAGCAGATGACCAGTTATTAGCCAATTTTAAAAAGACAGATGCTGAAGATTATATCATTTGAACTTAGATGTAAATAACTGCTTAAATACAGTCAGCATCCCCTAGAAAGTTTAATTCATCGCTCATGTGTACCAACCCCAACTACATCTAAAATTATCGCACACATTTATTTCAGTAAATTAAAAAAATCAATTTAAAAGTCATATATTGGACACAATAAACACAGATCTTTTTCTGTTGGTTATGTTCTGCAGATTTTTGTAACATATACTGTTTAGAGTTTTTTCAGAAGGTCCTGGTTTTGGATAATCACATATAAAATTTTGTATTTGACAGTTGCTACAGATGTTTGAAAAGCAACAAAAATACACAAAAAAATGTAGGTAAATGTCACAAATCCTGCTTAAAAACCCCTCACAGAAGTGTTGCAGCTCGAACGCAATGGATTACTAATAAAACTAGTAAAACCAGACCATGAAATAGAGTGATTGCTCCAAGTGTTACATATTTTACTGTTCATAGTTTGTCAAAGGAGATCACTTTATAACAACCCTGTGTATGATTTTACAATAAAATCCACAATTATTATGTCAGAAGATTACACATTTTTAGGTGTTAAAAACGAAATAAATAATTTTAAAAAACGATATTTTACCTGGCCATGAAGATTATACACACATTATACACACATTATACACACATTATACACTTCTCAAACTAAATGCGCAAAGTCTACCATTCACCATTCTTCATGAGAAACAATCATGTTTCACCACAGACTCTCAAAGTTTTTCCGGCATGCCCTGCTAGAGAGAAAAAAAACGTATATAATCTTCCAAAAACCTTTTTTTCTGTTATTAAAAATGAAAAAGGAACAAGTTTAATTTTAGTTTAAAAAATGGTGCAATATTCTTTGACTTCTTTTTTTTTTTTAATTCCTTCTCCTGATCCGTCACACCAGCTTCTCCCCCTGAGAACCACTAACATATACAAAGTTGGCGTGACTGCCTGCATGCGTTTGTTTGTGCGTGTTTGACATATACCAGTTCATGAGTGAACAGAGCTCAGGGGTGCCATATAAAAGTGTTAACACTGATCCTCTTGGCAATAACAGGACACTGTGTTTTCCCTCTGAGAGAGCCATCAATCGTTCAACAGCTTATGACAGCTCCTCCAGGGATGGTAGAGCGAGCACATGGTGTACCAATCAACACCATAACTATCACGCACACACAGGCAAACCCACACACACCCTTCCACATGCAGTAGGCCCTTCCTTTCTCACTTCACTACTCTATAAATGACAGTTCGTTGTGCCTGCTTGTGCTTTCACTTTTGTATGCAGACCCATCAAAAGTGACTCTGTTTCCACATTGGTATACAGATTGTTTTGTTCCGGCACTTATTTTGTGTGTGACGTCACTCTTTTTACCAGCTCATCTACTCAAACACAGGAAATGGTGTTCGGTCCAAATCCCTTGTGACAGATCTTTTGAAACTTTGTGCTGTTGCGCAAGTCACTCTGCTATGAATAACAGGAAGGCAGCTATTTTTCATCTCAGTCTAATTGCCAGTCACTCGGCTAAATCTTCATAGTCAGTCTTCATAAGCATGCCCTTATTGGTTGTTTGCAGTTACTAGAATCACACAACTGCAAGAAAAACTTGAGAGTACATTCTTTGTAAAATATTTGCAGCGTTCAATCTGACTGAACTAACACACAATGCAGGTTAATAAACAATCACACGAGTGAACTCTCGCCAATATAACTCATAGAAAGCAGCAACAACCTCCATTTCCTGTAGCTGCTTATGAGAATTGCACACTGATGATGATTAAATTAGGAAGGTTCATTTTCGCAGAGCTGTTTCAATTCACTATTTCTGCAATGCCTTAATAGAGCAGCTGTCTTCAGGTCCGGCAATAGTATTTTAGTTGGGCTAAGGGGTCAGAATTTAGTCTTGACTTGATAATTCAAAAACATGCGGGTTTTGTTTTTTTGGGGGGACGGGGGGTCATTTACTTCTGTATGGTTCTCCTCATATACTCCTAAATAAAATCTGGACACAATTTTGAATGTATGCTGATCCGTCCATTGTGTGCAGACCCACTTTTCCTCCAAATAAAGTCGTGTTAAACTTTAAACTTGGTCGTAGGACTTTTTTAGTGAGCACGCTTTGTAGTGACACCTTTTTATAACGACACTTCTGCAATCCTAACGTCTGATCTCATCTCCTTAAATGAGAGAAACTGCCAAGTAGCTCTAGGGACATTTGTTGCGACAATGACTGTCTTTTTTTTAAACATCTTGTACTGTAAGTTATTACTCAATATGTTCAACAAGACTGCTTGCCTATTCTCTTCTGTTTATCCAATTTAGGCTCACGGGAGGGCTGGAGCCTATCCCAGCTACCATAAGGCATGAGGCAGGGTACACCCTGGCTAGGTTGCCAGTCTGTCGCAGGGCTTACACAGAGAGAGACAACCATTCACGCCTACGGGTGATTTAGAATCACTAATTAACTTGCTCACACTAACTGCATGTCTATGGACTGTGTGAGGACGCTCGAGTACCTGGAAAGAATATGCAACCCCCACACAGAAAGGTAACGGCCAGAACGTGGATTCAAACCCAGGACCTTCTAATGAGGCAACATGCTCCACATAACATCCAAAACCTATGAGATTGTGTTGCCTTTCTTTATTTTTGCATTGCTAGAGAAGCAGTTTTTTATTATACAGAATGTTTACATTAGATAACAAATAAACCCCAGAACAACCCAATATTGCTGCTATGAATTAAAAAAATTAAATTAATAAATTAAAGTCATTGTAATGTCTCTTTTTGCCAGCCATGGCATTTTGAATGCATGTTATTTGTTTGAAATGGGCAATAGGAATAAAACTTCACTGTCTGATGGCACGATGACTCAAATTGGTAAAATAAAGCAGAAGCAAAGAACATTTCCCATAAAGCCAAGCTTCCTGAGATAGATTTCCTCTCAGCACAAATGTAAAATGGTAATAACTGCTTGTATTACCCCTACGCCCGCTGAATTATGAACTTTACTGCCCAATAGTAGCTGCTGTTGTTTTTCTCAAAATAAAAGTTCAGTATTATATATATTTAATTTTAAACTATTTGTTAGATATTCCCAGAAAAACAAAGGATAGGAACTCAGTAATAAATATTTCCTTTTAGTTTTTCAAGTAGGATTGACAGGATGACCCTGCAGGGAAATGGGTCCGTGTGAGTGTCCTGACTGGTACCACAGACTCATGTTTGTTGCTCATCAGCACTGTGTGACTCTGCTCATACGACTTCTCCCTGGTACTACATGAACACACATGACTCACAGTCCAGGTGGGTCTTTTCTCTTTCCTTATATAACTGTGGTAAACCTAGTCTTTGTATCTGCAGTGAAAAGTTTATCTCCACTTGAGCTATGACTCACCGTATATAACGATAGCCCTGGTGATAACCCGTTGTTCCTACTATGACTTATTATAAAATGCAAGCTTGTACAGTGTCGTCTGAGGCAGCGCTGCCATGACTTACCTCTGAGTCATGAGTCACTATAAATGGCTGTTGGTCAATCCCTGTGAGAGCAAATTTCCTTTTGTTAGCATGCCTGCATAATCTCATTGATAGCAGACAGGATATTGAGTTAAGGTCACTCAGTTTGAGACACTGTTTGGAGGCAAAGAGTACTGAATACTGTGCCATATGACACACGGAGTCATTAGGTATCCTCTAACAGCCTTATTAGAGTACTTTCACTTGTAATTCGGGATGTGCTAAACTTGATAAGTAGCAGAGTATGTGGCCAAATATAATTGGAAGAATAATCCACTGAACGTAGACATATTTGATGACAGAAAGTCAGATAAAATAAGCTTTACAACCGATTTCTCATCATATTGACATACCCACAGTGTAACACATATACTTGATATTCAATGAAGGAACTAATCAGTTCTCTTAAATTAAGTCTAAAAGTATTACTTTGAGCAAAATCAGATTAATCTAGAATTCAGACTTATTTTCATACTCCTTTACAACGTATAAAGCTCAGTTATCCTTAAACTCATTTTTCTCAGATAACTATACTGTTTCAAAAGAAACATGATGATTATATTACCAGATGTGTATTTTGAGGGTTCAGAAAACTTAGTAAGTAATAGTAAATAGGTAGTACTTACTATAAAGTAGTTTAAAAAAAGAGTAGGTACTTTGTAGCAAATGTAAAAGTAGGTCATTAAACTGATATAATAACAGGAGGTAAATGGCATTTTATGTTTCTCAGAGTAAAGCGAACAATTTTTCAGTCACCCTTCACTTTATTGAACTTGTTTATTCACATTAAATGAACTTAACTCTGTGACTCATGAGGTGATTTGAAGTGACTCAGTCAGCGAATTCCCATTGTTTAAACAGCTTTAAATGATCTATGTTTCTAAAATAACTGCTGCATATAGTATAACAGCATGATTCCGGTCCTCCTATCATCAGCTCCTTTCACTAATGACTCTAAATTTACTCCAGTGTAAAGCAGCTGTTGAGCCCTTAGCACAGCAATCTTAATAATTAACACTTGAACAGCTGTTGCTTCAACCAAGTCTCTTTTTTCAACTTTACTCAACAGTGACACCTCAGTGAGGTATATGTGGACACCACAAACCAGAAATAAGGTACCAGGAGACCAAGAGTGTAGCACCGAAATGGGAAAATACAATGCAGTAAATGATCAAACTGGCTTTGCCAGGAAAAAATTCTGTTTTTACAGACTTTGGGACTTACATTCAACGACCATTTGATTGCTAGTGGCACAGATTCAACAACATTTCCTCAGACATTTTTCTTCATATTGACAGCATGACAGAGTTGCTACAGATTTGTGGGTTGGAAGTGAACCTGTCACTCCACCACAACTCAAAGCTCCCTACTGAACTGAGATGCAGTAACAAGTGAACAGAAATCGAGACTCATCACATCAGATAACATTTTTCTAGTCTCCTGCTGTCCAATGTTGGTGAGTCTGTGTAAATTAATGGGGGCACAAAGAAAGATCCAAGAATTGATTTCAGTAACCATGACTCCTTCAGTCAGCACCACTGCTCTTGGACTTAAACCCAGGGTTGGCCTTTTAAGGGTCTGACAAAATCAAACCATCGAATTCCATCCAACCATTTTCCTCAGCTTATATAAGACCAGGTCGCAGGGGGCAATAGCCTAAGCAGAGAAGGCCAGACCACTTCTCTCCCTAGTTCCCTTCTCGGGCTTGTCTGGAGCAACACCAAGGCGTTCCCAGGCCAGCCGAGAGATATAATCTCTCCTGGGTCTGCCTAGGGGCCTCCTCCCAGTGGGACATCACCCTATCTCTAAGAAAGTGGCCAGTCATCCTTCGCAGAAAGCTCATTTCCGCCGCTTGTATCCCTGATCTTGTTCTTTCCGTCACTACCCAAAGCTCATGGCCATTTGTGACGGTCGGGACACAGACCGACCGCTAAATTAAGAGCTTCGCGCTCTCTTTACCATGACGGACTGGTACAGGATTCGTGTCACTGCAGCCATAGCACCAATCGGTCTGTCGATCTCCCGCTCCCCTCTTACTTAAAGTTCCCCACTTCGGGCATCAACTCATCCCTGACACAGAGTAGGATCTGAGTATTCTAACCAGAGGGTGGAAAAAGGTGAAATTGCACCATCCAGAGGTTATTTTCCTTTATTACAATCATATATACCTAATAAATCATCTTTCTGACAATGTAGGCTACTTACTCAAGCAAACAGAATATTATATATCTCATGATTCAGTAAAAGGACTAGATGTTATAGTCCCTGATATTGCATTGCTTTATATGGAGAGAATCTTGAGGGATGGCTTTTATGAGGAAAGGCAGCCCAGAAACTTTACCAGCAGCACACATCGACAGTATTTTATCTCATAAAATAATTAAAGCTCATTAATCCTGGACATAGGGTCTTAATCTTTCTTTCTCCTCCTAAAGACGAACAGCCATCTTTATGTCTAAAGTCCTGCTACTCTGTGGGATTTTAGTATGCTCCAGTATGCACATCAGCAAACAGAAAAGTGGATGAGACTGAGTAAAATCCCAATTTGACTCATAATTGCACATTATGTCAAATATACCAGCCTGCTATTTGCATTTATATGGCAACTAAAGCCCTCAATCTCAGAGAACATATGCATAGAAGAGCAAGCATTTGGTCACAGACCATTGCTTTTCTTTGTGGCTGATATCATTTCTCAATCGCCTAAGCCCCATTCACACACCCCATGACAATATGCAAAGAATGTCCCTGGGCTACCACTGTATCGCTGCAGCTGAGCAATGCGAGAGGAAGGAGCACTCTGGTTGTTGGAGTTGTTATCAGACTCCATAAGCCTTTAAAAATGTGTAACGTATAAGTCATGGACACAAACAAAAGAGGTCTGCTTAATAAGGGTTCTGCATTACCGACAAACATGCAAAAAAGAAGACATTAAACTAAAATTTTCCTCGAGATGGATGTTTAACCAATTTAAGATAAATACGATTAATAGTAGCAGCTTTTTTTGGGTGCTTACTTGTAAAACTGGAGTCAGTCTACGTGCTTGACTGGATACTTTTGTGCCTCCAGCAAGAATGGAAGCAGGAACATTTCAGTGTCAAGCAGTTTGCATTCCCCACTACACTGAGCAGGCAAAAACATTCAACAGACTGACTGAAGAGTCTGCCAAGAACAGGGGAGAATATTGACATGTGACCTGCTTGTAAAGAGAGGGTCAACTAGTGAACTGGAGCCTTGGGATTCTGCAAGGGACCAGCTGGCAGCTACATAAGGATGTGTGAGGAGCAAATAGCTTCCAGTGTGTATGAAGCTTAATGGTAATTAGTATCGAATCACATCAAAGAGATTAAAGCTGGAACATCTGAAGAGCATTTCAACCCAACCCAGATACTGTACCTTCAGTTAGCGAACGCAGTCATCTGTTCACACCTGATGCATTTGTTTACCTCCTGCGCACATGCGCTTGAAATACGTGTACATCATACGTTTGCCTTTGATGTATCAAAGACTTCTGGGCTATGATGTCAGTGCAAAGTTCGGTCAGCTGTAAGTAGCAGCAGGAGCACTGACTACAACAAATCCATGTTTTTCTGTATTTATTTGATTGATTATTTTTTATAATTTGGCGAAAGTAAGTACTAAATGCCCCTAAAGCAGCAAGGGTGGAGTGTTAGGTGCTACAAGCAGTGTTTAAGGTTGGCTGTACCTAACATTGTAGCCACTAACCCAGCAGAGGTTATCACTGACCTCTCTGCGGTTCACACTGAATACCATGTTCTCTCCCAAGTGTTTAGTAAGGATCGGGCCTTGCCGCTCCCGCCTCACCATCCCTATTACTTTTGTATAGGTCTTCTCCCTAGCGCTTCCTTTCCAAACAGTTGCTTGTACAGTTTCTCAAAGCCTGAGCACGGGGCTATGGAGCACTATATAACGGACTCACTTGCAGCAGGCATTATTCGGCAATCCACATCTCCCCTCGGGGCGGGATTCTTCTTTGTTGATAAGAAGGATAAAACCCTGCGCTCCTGCATTGATTTTCGGGGGTCAAATTAAAAACTGTTAAGAATAAGTGCTAGCTGATAGCATACGCCTTTGAGCTACAGCAGGTGCCACAATCTTTTCTAAACTCGACCTCCACAATGCCTATCATCTGGTCTGCCTTCGAGAAAGGGATAAATGGAAAACCGCTTTCAACACTCACCTGGGACACTTTAAGTACCTCGTTATGACGTTTGGCCTCACCAACCCCCCCCCCAGCTGTGTTTCAGGCCTCTTAAAATATGTTTAATAATTGTTTGTTTATACCACACAGGTCTGCTGTTGAGGCTGAAACATTACATGTCTTATTTCACTTCAGCTACATGATGACAGCAAAAATGTTATGTGACGGCTGTGTGCAGGCAGGAGAAGGACCCAAAGTGCAGACTCCAGAGACAGAAAGTAACTCAAAACAGCTTTAATGCTGAACTCAAAAGGGTAACAAAAACTAAGACTACAAAATACACCTATGCAGCCAAAACACACAGCAAGACAAAGGTAGATCACAACAATGACAAACTGAAACACGGGGCTTAAATACATAGAGGGAGCAATCAGGGAATGGACAACAGGAGGGAAACACAGCTGCGGCAAATCAGAACTGACAAGACAAGGAAGCGTAAAGTGAACACACTGAGATAAGACAGAGACCTTCAAAGTAAAACAGGAAACACATAACACAGACTGAACAAAGGACACAGACTCACATGCAGGCACTACAACAGAGGGAACAGAGACGTGGGACCAGGGCAGACACAGACACTGACTGGACACGGGGATATAGCGGACAGGGAAGACAGCAACTAAGGATTACACAGAGACAAACCATAAGACATAACTCTAACAAAAACCCAAAGACTAGAAATTATAAATAATATAATAAACTCAAAAACCCTGGGTCAACGACCCAGGCATCCTAACAAAAAAAGCCCATACATAAATGTAAAGAGCTCAGCCAAAGCTGTTCTGATCAGTTTTTAGTTTAATGTTAGTATCTTGGTCACATTTTTAATTTGTTTCTCATAAAATAAAATTATACTGGCACAAATTACGTTTTTCTATGTCTTGTCTGTTATGGTAACTCTGTCCATCACAAGCTGTTTAATTTTGTCATGTGACCTGGCGTAAATGGTAAATGGCCTGTATTTGTATAGCGCTTTGCTTAGTCCCTATGGACCCCAAAGCACTTTACACTACATTTCGTCATCCACCTATTCACACATACACTGGTGATGGCAAGCTACATTGTAGCCACAGCTGCCCTGGGGCGCACTGACAGAGGCGTAGAAAGAGATTGAAGTCCCCGCCCATCCACATCACAGCTAAGAGACAGTAAAAGGTCTCAACATTCAGCCTTATGTGAGTAAAAATGATCAGAGTGCTAAAATAGAGCTTTTCTCTATTTCCAAATAGTGAAAAATTTTTATTCATAAGGATATAAATCAAAATATGTTTGATCAGCATGAGAAAAGCAGTTTGAATAGTAGACATAGCTGTTGTAATGTCTGAGTGTTTGAGGGTGTGTGTGTGTATGAGTACATGTGCCAGCTTCAACCTTGGCAGTTTTGTGTGTTTTTGGAGAAATGCAGGAAGATAAGAACTGTGTCGCCAACTCATCATCCAAATAATCCTAAATCAGAAGAATAGCATAAGCGTTGCAATTCTTAAACACAGAGCGGTTTATATGTGGTTTTGCTGATGGTTAACACCGTTGCACAATCAGGGGGAACAGCAGCCCAAATTGTGAACCTGTGAATAGATTTCAAATTCAAATTCAAATTTTATTTGTCACGTACACAGTCATACACAGTACGATATGCAGTGAAATGCTTACACAACTGCTCGTGACCTAAAGAAAAAAAGAAAAGGCTATGAATAAGATAGGAAATAAATATGAAAATTAAAAAGGGTAAATTTAACTAGGAAGGAATAAAATAAAATAAAATAAAATATAAAAATTTAAGTTAAAAATGAAATAATTGTACAACACAAATTAGAATGAAGGGTAAATTTAACTGGGAAAGAATAAGATAAAATATATAAGTTAAAGTTAAAAAATAAAATAACTGTAGGCCTACAACAAAATACACAATACACAGTATAGAAGTATATAAGAATGTGTGAAGAAATATAAATATAAATATATATATATACAATAACAACAGCTGTACAAGTATTAAATGGAAATGAAGAAATATAATGTCCAGTGTTGTGCAATCCACATTTGTGTCTTGATTTAAGTGATGAAGTGAAAACAAAGTCCAGAAAGTCCAGTGTGTGTGTAAGAACCATATGTGTGGGTCAGTACTGTGTGGTGGTGTGATTGAGAGACCGTATCGCCTGCGGGAAAAAGCTCCTCCTCAGTCTCTCTGTGTTGGTCTTCAGGGAGCGGAGTCGCTTTCCTGACCTCAACAGAGAGAACAGTCTGTTGTTGGGATGGCTGAGGTCCTTCACGATCTTCCTGGCCTTGGTCCAGCACCGCCTGCTGGAATTTTTGGCTTTTCATCTGCTCATTTTTGCCGTGTTAGATGGTTAATTCAGAAGGATTTGATTAACATCATATTTCTGAATGCCCAGCTGCTTTCCTGTTGGGTGATTTTCATCAACTTGGAACACTGGGATAAGTGCTTTTTTAGATCCAGTTGTGCTTAAATGCTTATATTGTCAATAATTTTATGAACATATATATATTTTATTAGAAAGTGGGTCTGTTTGCCATACCTTTGTTATAGTGGTGGTGGAGATGCACACACACATGCACAGTGACATTTTATGCCTGCTCCAGAACACAGTCAATACTCTGACCACAAGTTTGCATCATGGTGCTGATCCAGAATCCTTATCTTATTGTTTATTCCTAGTGCTATAATAAAAAAGTAATAAAAACAAAAAAATAAAGTAATAAATTGTTGAGAAGCACTAATGCAGCAAAGTGTTCGCAGGTTGCCTCTGTGGTGGCCATCTTATTTTCCCTGCCTCGGTTGCAGCTCTTTTATAGGCCAGTCTGAATTGAGAAGGCGTGGCCTCAGATTATTTAAAGCTGGCAGCTTCATAACTTTGTATAAAATGTATTTATGATTAGTCAGTTTGTTTGACTATCCACTCTGTGCAAGGAAGAAAGGCTATTAAATGTTTAAAGTGCAGAGATAGAATAATTTTACTGCTGTAAAATCAGCATTTTGTCATATTTGAAATAAAAATCTAATATAATGTGTTTCTTCACGTATTTTCTTTTAAAATACAGTCTGTCTTTTTGCATAATATTATATATATATATGATAATAATCCATAATTATGTGGATATACATATCAAATATCAGTTTTTAGTGATATATACATCTATAAATTCTTATTGTTTAGAATAAATCTGCAGCAAAAGTTATGATGGTAACAGTGGTACCCAGGGTAAGTAGTAAGCCACCTTTGTACACCTGAAACCCCATTCAAACCTCAAGTCTCCTCATTAATCCTTAAATCCTATTTCACAGTATAAGTCTGTCATATCAGAGCACATTCAACATAGACTTGAATTTTATTAAGGGGAAAACCGTGTGGCTCTAGTGCTTTTCATCTGTCTTACTGTTCAGTACGTGAAATCTAAACAGATTGTTCGAGGTGTTTTGTAATTAGTAATTTTGTATCATAATATACACAGTCATTTAAGAACTTTCAAAGGACACACATGATTTTTTTTAAAGCAATGTTTTAATAAATAAAATAAAATAAATGAATTAAAAAAGAAAAAGGAAAGAGAGAAAACCCCAACAATATGACGACTGGCTGGGTGTGAGGCGCATCAGACTACAAACTGTTAACTAGAGTTACGTGGAGGACGGATGTTTCTCTCTTTTTCCATTTATACTTAACTCCACCACAGTCCTGCATGTCTCCACAGTTTTAGTGTTCATGCCATGCTAGTTTGCCATGAACTCTAAAACTGTAGATACACGAGTACTGGGAGTTGCCCCAGTTGTCATGAATCCGTAGTGTCACGTACTTCACCACACTGATGTTAGATTCCTGTGAGACAAGAAAAATAAATAACAGTTAGTTGAAAAAAACCTCTGTGACTGTGAAAAAGGTGACAAGATGGTAAAATCAGAGATATTATCATTACTACAAGAGGATATAGGGGATAATCTACAATTATTATTTTCTAAAAAGTTGGTAAAAAAAAAAAGTGTATGTGCATGTGAACAATGACACAGTGGACTCACGGCTATCTTAAATGTTTGAAGCGGCCCTCCCTTTGGGTTATATTGAAAGGTACCCAGATAAATGACTGGATCCTCAGCATGTTGATTTCCCTGAGACACAAAGAGATGCATATCAAGTTTTTCTATAACACACTGTAATGTATGCAGAAGTTCAATCGTGTGGTACTGTGGAATCTGTGACTTACAAATACTGAAAACTTCCTGGGCGCACTTGACACGGTCAGATATGGAGATAGCATCTGTGGTATGTGCCCCAGTGACACGTGGCTGATGGTGATGTATTGGGCCAGTTCAATTGAAATCTGTCCCTGGCTACCACCAAACGCCCAGCACTGACCTGGAAGCATTGGTGCCCGGCCCTAAAGAGGGGAACCAAAAGGAAAATAGAGTTGAGTAAAGGGCAAAGCAGTCGGGCTGTTATATCATGACATATTTTGCTTTGTGGAATAAGTTTTTTTTTTACCTCAAGAAGGATTCTTGGGCTTCTGTATGGTCGCTGGTTGGGACAAATCAACGTGAAACCAAAGATTCGTAGCACCGGTTTATCAGGGGGATAGCTTTCTGACGTCTTATCGTAAATTATTCTAGCTCCTATAGATAAAAAACAGTGAGAAAGAAATTCCAAAACAACAACATATTTTCTTTGGACCTAACTGACAGTTTGAGTTTCTGACTTACCGAGTGACTCCAGGGCAAAGTTTGGCATCCTGTCTGCCACCGGAACTAGAAAGTCTATTTTCTCTTTCAGACTGGCCAGTTCACTTTGAAGCTCCTCGAGTTGTTTCCAAGCCTGCTTGGAGCTTGTAGTGAATATCTATAATTGCAAAAAGAATTTGTTTATGTTTAATGTAAACACCTTTACAATATTACTTTCTGTTCAGGATTGTTTTCCTTTTATTGTTCTTCTAAACTGCATAAGTACGCCATACCTTTGTCACAATGACAGAGGAGATGCCGGTGAAAACTGCCAGACTGAAGAGTAGACCTGGTGGATGAAGAGAAATCATGTGATAAGACGTTAATTCAAAAGAAAATCACATATTGCTACTGGAGAGGATGTAATGGTTTGTGGAAAGGGATCATTTACCAAAAGAGAAGACCAGAAAGATGAGGAGAAATGTCTTTCTTTTTGTTGAGCCACATCCAGGCTCCGCGTCACTTGTGCAAATTTTATGCTCCAAGTCATGTTCAAAGTGACGTTCTTCGCCGTTTCGGAAATGAAATCGACGCCTTTTGAAAACTCTGAATGAAATAAAACCAAATGAGAACAAAAGTCTGCTGACTGTTCAATGAAAGCATACATGACATGGGTGTATACACACGTTTGACAGCAAAAAAATATGCATACAAACACTTACCCATACAGTCTCTCCTTATAGGAGATGACTGGTTCGCCGGTGCTATTATAATAGCCATTAGACTGTAACCGACTGCTTCTTTTCAGCATAGCTGTGAAAGACAAATATGGAAAGAATTGGTTTTTTAAATACAAATATAGAACATATATTGTGCAACAAAATCTTACAGACCGTGTTGCCTTCTTTGGGAAATCATATTTTAAAGATTTGGTACTTACTTTCACCAAATAATCAGAATAATCAGTAAAGTCAGATAAACGGGATTCGTTGCAGTTAATGCTGTCCTATCGAGACTTCTTGCTGCTAAGTTAATCTTGCGAATTTTTGACGTCATACGAAATGCTTTGCTCTTTCCACCTTATGACGTACACGTATTCCTAGCGCATGCGCACAGAAGGTAAACAACTCCGCTAACCGTAGGTACAATATCTGGGTTGGGTTGAAATGCTCTTCAAATGTTCCAGCTTTAATCTCTCTTATGTTGACGTGATTCGACACTACTTACCATTAAGCTGCGTACACACTGGAAGCTATTTGGTCCTCGCACATCGCTATGCAGCTGCCAGCCGGTCCCATGCGGATGTCCGAGGCTCCGGTTGCCTAGGTGACCATTTGTTTACGAGCAGGACAGAGGAAAAAAAGTTGGAATAAATTGCGATGAGCTGTGAAATCAATTTAGTTTCCTCTTTTTTCCATGCAGAACCCTTATTAAGCAGACCTCTTTTGTTTGTGTCCATGACTTATACGTTACACATTTTTAAAGGCTTATGGAGTCTGATAACAACTCCAACAACCAGAGTGCTCATACCTCTCGCATTGCTCAACTGCAGCAATACAGTGGTTTGCATATTGTCATGGGGTGTGTGAATGGGGCTCAGGCGAGTGAGAATTGATATCAGCCACTAAGAAATGCTTGCTCTTCTATGCATATGTTCTGTGAGGGGTTTAGTTGCCCTGTAAATGCAAATAGCAGGCTGGTATATTTGACATAATGTGCAATTATGAGTCACATTGGGATTTTACTCTCAGTCTCATCCACTTTTCTGTTTGCAGCGTATGATGTGCAGCAGACATGCTCATAAAATCCCACAGAGTAGGAGGACTTTAGACATAAAGTATGTTGTTCGTCTTTAGGAGAAGAAAAAAGATGAAGATTTTTCAGGATTAATGAGCTTTAATTACTTTATGAGATATATAATATTTTATTTGGTTGAGTAAGCAACCTACATTGTCAGAAAGATAAATTGTTAGGTCTATATGATTGTAATAAAGGAAAATAGCCGCTGGTAGTGCAATTGTACCTTTTTCTCTTTATTCACAAAGGCTGTCGATTTGGTTGGAATACTCAGATCTGTGGCTGCTGACATGCCTCAGTGTGAGTGCACTCTTAGCACTCTGTGTTTGTCAAACACCAATTAATTATTTATATTTATTTTTTGCAACTTCCTTTTATTAAATCATACATTTCATAAGTCAGACATTCTCTGAGATTAGTGGCTCCAGTATATTGCTCTGACCAACCAAACACAGCAAGCTCAGACTGTGAACAAGCTCTGAGCGAGGCCTGTTATCAGAATCACCGTTCCGTTTCTGATTCATTATACTGGTTAACTGAAACATATTTATTTTTCTTTTTTTATTTTATTTAACATGCCAGTATTGAGCAATTGAGCATGCCTAACTCTCATTAAAACCAAATATAAGTTATGCTAACTGGTACATATTCATGTTTAATATGTTTTGTTATATTTTGATTTGTTTT
>NW_005187585.1:242450-249526 GCF_000239375.1 Pundamilia nyererei
CTGTATATGCTGCAACTTCTCAGTGGTTACCCAGCATGGCCCCTGCAGCGTTGGTGGCTGCTCCTTATACTGCCTCCTCCTGGTCCCGGCGCAGTACTGCAAGAGAAGGAGAATTATAAAATACTCCCCAGCTTTACCAGCCCAGCTTCTTCTGGTATTGCCCTCCACCCTGAACCCTCCAGCTTCAACTCTCACCATGCTGTTGAGCCACAGCCACATCCCACAGCCGCGGGTGATTTTCACATTTTACTTTTAATTAAAATCACAGATGTTTTAAAATTACTTTTCAAACTCTTGTCAAATGTCCTTGCTCTACTGGATGTCATGAGTATGATGGATTTCCTTACTGCTCTGAAGATCTGCCTCAGAGACAGGAAACCAAATAACTAAACTGATTACAGTGTGCCTGTGTCAGGGTGTTTTAAAGGGTGAAATGGGTCATGCTTGAATTTTCGGCGTGATTTTAAAGGCCTCTGAAAAATAATTGTTCTAGTAAAGTCAGAATTGCACTGTAGATGCAAGGATAACTGGCATGTAATATCTGCAATATGCACAGTATTCCATTGTTTTTTAGGTGCAATGCAATGCAAACCCTGGTGCCAACATTTCTGTGGTTTGAGTTTTAGTTAAAAAGAAAAAAAAAAGTTCTCCTTAGGTTTTGAAGATGTCTTGATTTTCAGGACTTTCCAGCACATTATAGATGAAAATGTAATAGCACAAAGAAACACAGACAGAGAGGGAGAAATCAGATTTGAACGTAGCACTGCAGGGCATGTGTTGACAACTCCTTCAGTTATCTCAAGAACATCAGTAGCGATGGTTGTGTTGCCTTTAGGGCTCAGGCTAGTACTTGTAACACTAGCACCCTGACAGGCCAACATAGTTTTCTCACCTCCACCTCGGTTTGATTGACAGTAGAGGAGTTATCTTCTCTTGTCAGTTCGATGGGTTGAAAATGATTCCTTCAGTTTCCAACATGTTACCCTTAGAGCTGCAGGGGCTCTCTCAATTCCACCTTTTTATTTTTGTTTTTAACACCTTCCTTGAGACAAAGGGTGAGAGAAGAAAAATGGATGTTATACCTCTGACTGGCTCAAATGGGGTCGGACAACGAGGCTTTGTGGCTTTAGATGGCTGCTGCAGTTCAGTAACATGCTTTGATATGAGGGATAATGTCTTTGAAAGGAAAGAAGAAAGGAAAAGAGATGAAAGAGTCACGTTTAATGTCTCCAGCCGTTTGGGGCTGTCTGATGCAGCCCTGCACTTTCTTGTGTTCAGGTTCAGTTTAGTCTTGCTCACAAATGAAGCCGTTACCACAGATTGCAGATGTCACGAATGCAGCCAGTTAGAGCATTAAACACAATAATTATACTGAGAAGGATGAAAGGCCTATGGGCAGGTCCATTATATTATTATTTTCAGTGTATAATTAATGAGTTCTTTAAATGCTTTTATTTAAAAGGTGAATGGGAAGACAAAAGGAAGAAAATGTAAAAAGAAAATCTCTATATTGGGATTTACTTCCATTTTTAAACTGCACAATGTATAGAAATCTGAAAGCTCTGGACAGGACTTTAAAGGGGACGTCATTAAATGTGTAAAATAACTAAGTCCACTCTTACTGCTTCCAAAGGAATAAAGAGGGTCAGTAAGCAGCTAGATCCTGCTAATCGAATGCACTTGATTAACCGATCGTCATAATTTGTTTTCATTTTTATTTTTATATATGTATCATGTAACAATGCCAAAGCTGAGAGGCAGAGAAAAGAGAAGGAAAAAAGGAGAAAAAATAGGTGAATCGATAAGACTAAAAGGTCAAAGCACAAATAAAGTGGAACGGGTCATCAACTGCTGCATCTGCAACAAAGACAAACAGCACCTGAAAGGGGAAAAAATAGATACACAAACGTGTGTGTGTGTGTGTGTGTGTGTGTGTGTGTGTGTGTGGTGAGCGTGAGACAAACAATGAGGGTGGGAAACTGCAATAACGGCCCCTGGGGCCCAAAGGCTGACAGAGCAAAGTCCAGGAGGCCCGGCCAGTTCACGGACCCCCAAAAGAGCTGAAGACCTGAGGACACATGTCCTGATCTACCACGGTCTACCATCGCATGTCTAGAGCCCCAAAAGACCAGAAGCAACAGGCAGCCGACTCTGCCAGAGGCCGGGTGTCGGAGTACGAGCCGAGGGCAGGGCGCCAACGTTCTTTTTCACATCTGGGGTGTAGCTGTAGGATGGGAATAACAGTACGCTGGTTGGTCCAGCACTATGGGCAAGACTTTAATGTATTGCATTAGATGAAGGGCTAAAATAATGTTCAACAATTAATGGTCGCAAGTAGAAATCTGTGATTCAATTCAGACTACTTTTAAATGTCCTGATAAAGATAAACTGTATTTCCTTAACCTTTAATCTGTTTTCTCATCTTCCCTCATTTACCTTCCTGATTATCCACTGCCTTGGTATCATAATATCCTCGACATGATAAATATTGATAAAGTAGCATGCATGATCGTTTAGCTTTTAAATCCAACAACAACAACGAGAACAGCAGAGCTGCTAGCATGGCTGCAGAGCCATTGAATAGTAACAGTTCAGTTTCTCAATGTGTATTGGAAGAATTTTATATTTAATACATTTTATTCACATTTTGTGACATTTATTCGTTTTTCAGAAATGCACAAACTTCTGAGGAGTAGATAAACTGCGGCTTTATGAACGTTCACTTACAAGCGTGTAGCGACAGGCTCATTCTTCAAGCTAATTGCTGTCAGTTTTAAATGCTGTTCATGCAAATTTAAAAAAAACCCCAACAACTCCTGACAAGACTAGGTCAGCATTAAACATGCTGCTATGCATACTGAAATTTATCTGCATCTACATTTTCACACGCTTCTCACTATGTCACAGCATTTATATGTGCTTTCCGTTGTGCTTGCACAGCACATCAGGGCATCTGCTATGATCTAGACACTTTATGGTACAGGAGGAGAAAAAACAGGCACGGTCAGCTGTGTTTAAATGATGCCTTTTGGGTCTGTTCAGAAATTTTCTGTTTAGAAAAGTCACGCAAACACATTTGTACAGGATTTAAAGTCAGCTCAATCGCTAACAAAGGCAAAACACAGTGTGCACAACAGAGAAATGAGACTTCCCCCAGCGAAACGAAACCTGAGCAGGGTCGGTCGGTTCTGAAATCTACCACACTGGCATCTACCAGAGCCAAAACCTCACTGTGGAAGTTTGGAAAGCAGAGTGGAGTGACAGCATTTCCTGCATCCATTTAGAATACCGCAATATGGAAAACATTTAAACCTCTTAAAGAAGAAAAGTCAAGTCGTACAGTGGTTGCGCAGTGATTGTTTTTTTAATTTATTTGTGTGTGTGTGTGTGTATGTGGGGGGGGCACTGGTATTTTGGATAAATGTAAGTTTTGTAAGTGGAATCTTTTATCTGTGAACAATAAGAAATTGAAAACAGGACTGGTTTTGATATTTGATGGTGTGGTCTCGTGCTGTAGCTATCGTCCGGGTGGTGTGGCTCTACTCCAGCATAACCAGGCATGATATTTTCACTAACCACTATTGAACCACTATTTAACAACCATATGTTGTGTGCTTTTTCATTGTTTTCAGATACATGCCTTTCAAAAAGATGGAGGAAAGAAGCAAGCTAGCCCTGATCTAGTTGTTATTCAATGTCTGGCAGATTTATGCAACATGTAAGAATAAGACATCATATGCATTCAGCTTTTATGAACACTAATAGTGCCATGGATTTGGTTTTTTCCCCCAATCTCTATACTAGGCTGGGTTAAGCACATATTGCTTCCTAGTGTTCCCCATGTGGCTGAAGAGTGTCCCCACCGAGCTGCTCACCCTGCTACAACTGTACAACCAGCATAAAACAGACCAGTGCCCCCCAAGTATCCTTCCCAGACCGAGCAAGTAAGCAGTCACATATATTTTGTGCAACTCTCGTGAATTAACCAGGGGTGACCAACCTCTCCTCTCCACTAGTGGCTCCAGTCCCTGTGATCCAAATTGTCCCCAATAGTTTCCGTGGCTGTGTCTGTTTGCCTCAGCTCAATAAACCTTTTGAATTTTGAACTTGTCTTTATTGGGTCCTGCTTTAGAAGCCACTTAGCTTTATTGCCACTTTGGCATTTGACAAATAGGTCTATAATTGGGTTGTGCATAGCTTGTAAAGTGGAAAAATCCAATATTGGTATGTTTGGATTTATGTCCACAGTGCGTTTTGTTAAGAAACAGCTGAAGAGAAAAACTTAAAAACGAAGAAAGTGGGGGATGACATACAGTTGGCTAACAGGCCTCTAGTCAGGTGAACAGGTGAGAATGATGCCATTTTTTCCTTATATGCATTTTTTTTATGTCGTTCCATATTGAGTGTGAATGGCTTTTTTATTAACGTTTGCTTCTACTTATACAGCCAGAAGGAGTTCCAGGGTCTCAGGTGCTCGTCAGGGGGATGCAGCTGTAACATCTGGCCAAGACTAACCTCCCTGCTATCAGCGCATTTTGTGGCACTTAGAGTAACATAACGACTTGCAGCCAGCTCAGGTAATCTCATCTTCTCCCGGCTGCTCTGCTCTGCTTCTACTCACCTGTAAAACGCACACACACATGGAGATAGAGCACAGGAGATGTACGTCTGTGAATGACAGCAAAGTGCATTGAACACTCTGACACTGAGGTGGAAATGCTGCATTAGGTCAAATAAAAAAGTAAATAAACAAAACAATGTAGATAAAATAAGGACTAGCTAGGCAAGGCTGCCCCTTGATGCTGGTAGGGCAAACACCATAATACTAAATAGGCAGCAAAGGTTAAAGTCAGCAATTGAGATCACTGAGAAGCCTAGATTTTTTAAAAGTTTGATGCTTAACATAAATTTTCACATCACACTCGGTGGCTGTGTTGGTGCAGAAAATCCTTAACTTCTTTACTTCTACACCTACAGGTGCTGCCTCAGTCTGGATTAGACCTAATGAATGATAAATGAGTCTTGTAAAAATAAACGAGAATCTCCCCTCTCTGTGTTTTTCAGTACCTGGCAGTGGTTAATAAACCAACCTGTGGATCACAACCGTTTTAAAGGGTAAAAAAACGTCACTTTCTACGTTTGCCGATTGGTCAGAACTATTTTCTGAGACACAGGTGAACTGATAAAAACCAAAAACCTGTTTGGGTGATCTAAGGGGTTAAACCCGAGTTGGAGTATCTCTTGGCTGTTGTTCAAAAGGCGAGCAGCTTCAGGCCGAACTGGTCGCGGCTCACAGCAGCTGAAAGAGAAGGCTGTCTCCACTCCCCCCGGTCTCCATATAATTACACTATGGCTGACAGACACGGTGCTTAAGGTAACAAAACAAAGACGAACTGGAAAATAAACAGCACCTCAGTCATTCATTGAAAGGGTGAGCCAGAGATGAGTGCAGTGCGGAGTTTTGTATAGACAAAAGTTTTACTGCGAGCTGGATGTGGTTTACAGTGAAAACAAAGACATTTCCTTATAACTCCTAAAAGTGACAGTTATTACTCATTTTCATTTATTACTGATGTAAAACAAAGCTCCAACACAACTGTTGTTTTATTTCTAATAGCAAAAATGAGTCATGTTCCCTTCAGTTTGTAATTTGCTGACAGAGACGTCACACACTAAATATAAGTGACATAAGTGTATGTGTGTGTTTGACTTTGAGACTGGGTTTGTTCATTTGTCACGAATACAAGGAGTGTATGATGCAAAGTATCAGGAAAAAACTAAGAAATGTGTCTTTAGTGTAAATTGTACTTAAGAGCAAAAAAGAGGAAACAATAATTCCCTAATAAATTTAATTAAACTCTGCGACAGTTTAATTAAAGGTGTAAAAAGTGAAATATGGGCAGCATGGTTGGAGAGTAAATTTGACCAGTATATTATTCACTCTCTAATATAAACCTCCAGCATTTTGGCTGGTGATCATAAACAATTAAAAAAGAAAGCAGTGGTGCATATGGATGGACTATGGCCGCAGGTCTAATAAAACTAATGGAGCTTGAATTCCAGTAACACCTGTGCTCTAACTAAACTGATCTTTTTCATTAGCCTTTGTTCAGTCATCCATCCATGTTCCTAACCAGCAAGCTAATTTAAGATTGCGGGGGGGTGGGGCGGTGGGTGGAGTCTATTCAGCTGCAGTAGGGTGAGAGGGAGGCTGTCTGAGCTGTCTGTGGTTTCACACACAAGAGGGCTCTCTAACAGCTGAGATATTGATCCACGGGCCCACTCAATAGCAAAGTGACAAAACACTGTCAAGGTGATGATGACGCGATGGAGAGTGAAGATTATGGATTCTGAGGTTTGAGCTTTTGGCTCCGGATATTTTTTTAGATTTTTGTACTCGGATCATTTGGAGCCTTTGCTTTTAAAAGTATACTGACATATTTATGTAGATTTAACAATACTGATATTTTCAGTGGTGCTAGTACCAAATTTAGATTGATCACACCACAGGACAGTGGTTCAAACCTCAACAGTGAAACTCAGCCTTACTGTGATGCTCTTTTTATGCCCATCATTGTTGCATTAGCTGAATTTGTTGAAAATGTCAAAACTAGTGTGTTTTTTTTACTTGTCTAATATTTGTCTAGTCAAAGAACTAGTTTAATTTTTGGTTTCCTGATACAACTTTGTATTTTTTTATATATCTGGTATCAAATTCTAACAGAGCAGGAAAAACAATGATATTTCCCAGTTTTAGTACTTAATATAATTTTTAAATATGTATGCATGCAATCAAATATGTAATTAGATACATTTCTAGTACACATATGATTTGAAAATCCAAATTTCTTTGGGTAAAGTGTTGAATTAGACTGGGCCCTGTGACTGACTTATCTTCTACCAGTAGCTGATACAGTATATGAAATCAGCTTTAATTCCATCGCATTTTCCTGCTACACTGGTCAAGGCGATATTGTAGCTTCCTGTGTAAGCTGGTAGTTCCCAGCCTCAGGACTCCTTTCAAAGCATCACATGATAAATCTGTGGGGGAGATTTGATAACAAAGATAGAAAAAA
>NW_005187585.1:250393-279642 GCF_000239375.1 Pundamilia nyererei
GCCACCGGGCCCTCTGACCACCACCAGTAGGCAACGGGTGAAGTGTCTTGCCCAAGGACACAACGACCGAGACTGTCCAAGCCGGGGCTCAAACCGGCAACCTTCCGATTACAAGGCGAACTCCCAACTCTTCAGCCACAATCGAAAATGTATCTCAACTCCTAAACGAGATACATGGATACAGACAGAACAAAGTTTTCCACCCACCCCTGTATCCATTATTTACTATTCCGATGTCCTGGCTAAACTGGGAGCCCTGATGCGAGTACAACGCATGTGAAATTAGAAAATGTGAAGTAGGACATACATTTTGGACTTTTAAGTCTTACAGCTTGTCCTACTGATAAAGACCTCCCCCATGGCCATCCACAATACACCAAAGTAATTAAATTACACATTTCTGTAATTTTATACATTTACTTCATACAGTTTAAAAAAAGAAATCTACTACAGCAGCATTTCTTTATCATGTAGAGAAACTAAGACAAACTGTGGATGTTGCTCTTCTTTGTCTTTGTCCAGCTGACATAAGATCAAAGTGTGCTGCGATAGATTATCAGATCATGTTGTTAACCTTTTTGATTAAACTGCTGTTAAAATAGTTACCATTCAATATTACACCAACAAAACTGATACTGACTCACAGTTCAGAGCAACTGACCGCTGAGCTCTAACAAGCTGCAAGTATTGAATAACTCACAGCGATATCAGAGATATTAGAAGAAAGAAACATGACACTTGAGCAAGATAGCAAGATCGCGGCAGTCCCAACCCTGGTGCCAAAAGAAAAAAATAACACCTTTACAATAATCGAGCTAGGAAGCCTGTGAGCCCAGTCATGCTGCTGCACTGGCACTGCACAGGTTAGTAGCTTTGATGATGAGCATTACTGCACTGGAGAGGTAGGTGAGAGTAGGTATCATTTTTCTTGGATTAATTGCATCCACTGTGTCATTAAGTGAATTTAGCACGGCATTTGTTTGGTGAAGTAAGCAAGAGCACTGATCATGTTGGCAACATGAATGGAGTAGCACTCTGCACACGAGCAAACTATAATAGACTGGAAAAAACAAATGCTTTTAGAGGTCCAGCATGAGGGCAGCATGGTGGCATGGGCGTTAGCACTGTTGCCCCACAGCAGGAAAGCCCTGGGTTTAAATCTGCCTATCTGTCTGGAGTTTATATGTTCTACCCATGTTTGTGTGGGTTTTTTCTATAGGTAATCTGGCTTCCACCCACTTAGGGACTTAGATCAATTGGTGAGAGTTTGAGCCTGAGTAGCTGTCTATTGCTCTGTGATAGGCTGGTACTGCGTGTCCCGCCTCTTGCCCAATGGATAAGCAGAAGAGGATAACTGGCTGGGTTTTGGAACAAAGTCAACAAATGTTTGAGCATCTTTTTAATCAGATTCCTCTGATGATTCTGCACCTGCATATTTTATGTCCTGATGACCGTGGATCTCGCTTTAGGGCTTTAAAATAAATGCCCAAATAAGTGCCTGGAGATGTTACCAACATAGCTGAAGAGTGGTGAGGCGAGCTCCTACTTCTGTTTAAAACATGTTTTTTTGTGACCCTTAATAAATGAAACATTACCTACATGAGACTCAAAGCTAAAAGGTAGACAGTGTTTGCAGTTAAGGAGCTCAAACTTATATGCATCCATTTGTCACTTATCTTGTTTGTAGCAAAAACAGAGAACGCCTTCCATTAATTACACATCCCTGATGTATTCATTAACATAATTATAACATGACAGTTCGTACAGGGATAATTATACAGTGAAGGGGTGGAGCTCAAGGGCCAGGGGCAGAATTAGCCCGTTTTCCTTCAGTTCACAGTGAGGTCAGCAGCCACCGCAGCCCCGAAGTCAAGGGCCAAAAGAAAAAAGAAATACCGTCCTCCGCTGCTCACTGTGCATAGGATCCTTTCATTGTCTTCATGACTCTGAATCGGGACAAAGGAAAACAATTAGAACAGGAGGCTGTGCCTGGCTGTTTTCAGATGGGAAAACCAAAAAAGAGGTGGAAGAGAAACATGGTAGGTTTCTGGACTAGTCCTGCCAGCAGCAACTCTCCCACCCCAACCCCTGCACTGAATCCTTCCATTGTATCCAAACCACAAATCCCACACTTTGCCTGGAAAAGCAGAGAGGAGCCTTGACTGAAATATACATTGGAATTTTTTTTAGGAGGGGTGTATGGGAATGCCCAAAACTTTTACAAAGCCTTTATTCAGTTAAACAAATAAAAGTTTAAAACTAAGATACTGTTACTGTGTTTTTGTGCTAAGATATCTATTTCAAACTTCCAACACTGGAGAAGTTTTTAAGTGGCGCGGCGCTTCTTCTTCTTTTTTTCCCTCAGGAGTGTTGCAACTTTGTAATCAACCCCTCTTTACTTTTCAGGCTAAAGTTAATTACAGGTTTCAGCAAGCAGCCTGAAGAGGTTCAGGGTCAAAACAAAAATGCCTGACTGCCTGAGCCGAGCGATGTCCCGCTGCTGCTTCTGCTTCTTCGACCGAAACTCGGGAAAGGTTATCGTTTTTTAACACCCTTCTGACGTATACGTTACTTTTTCATCTCACTTCTCCAGCTCTTTGACCTTTTCTCAGATATGAGTTTCCATAAATAATTGTGTTGTTGGAAGTCTCAAACAGGATGCCGTTACGCTATAAACACAAAACTTTCGCCTACCAGAGTCGGTTGGGGCCTGAGTGCCCTGCTGTGGTTTGTTGTGTAATCTCTCAGTTATGCACTTTATTTTCTTACCACTGGCACTGTGACGCCTTTCACTGTTTTCCATTGCTGCTGGTGCTTTCAAAGCGAGAAGATAGCTGAAACTTGGATATGATTTACACAGTCTGAACGCATTTTTAAAGAACATGTTGCGTATGTGTAATGGGACTGTATGTACGCGTGGAGACATAACAAAACAAGCATTTCAGTATGGTTACAATGAGCCGAGGTACATTGATCCACCAGCTTTTTACATCATTTACCATCTCTTTAGCAAATGGAGTTGGTTCACATGTCTCTGTATGATCTACAGCAACTAGAGCCTAGAGTTACTTGAATAAAGGTTTGGTGGATTTTCCATACTACCACAAAGCAACTGTATTTACATTGCTCTGCCAAAGTCTTGAGCCACTGCTCATTTCTTTACATTTTTAAAGGAAAATGGGCAATTTATTAAAACATTTGCCAACATAACTGGAAATACAGTGTATAAGTAACATTTATTCAGGAACAGTTCTCGTGTTTCTTGAAGGACATTCAAAGCTCTTCTTTGGATGTTTCTGCCTTTTGTTCTGTTCTCTGTCAAGATGATCCCACACTGCTTCAATAATCTTGAGGTCCAGCTCTGGGGAGGCCAGTCCATGACTGATAGTGTTCCTCTGTGTGTTTTTCTATCCAGGTTCACTTTTACTGCATTGGCGGTGCGTTTGGGGTCCCTTCATGATTCCATCAACTTTCAAATGAAATGACAGAGCCTCCACAGTGTTTTTCAGATGGCTGTAGACGCTCACTGTTGTACCTCTCTCCTGACCTCCTTTGTACATATTGGTGATGAAATGAACCAGTCATTTTAGATTTGTATTCATTTCTATGAGGTCCTGTGTCAAGTTTTTGCTGGATTTTTCCCTGGTTGGACACAACAGTTACTGTTCATCTGCTGTTTTTAGGCCACTTCTTCTTTTGTCCTACACTTGTCCAGTTTCTGTAAGTTTTTAAGGACACACTGCACACCATGCTAAGATAAGTCAAGTTTTCAAGACATTTATAATCTGGACAAAGTATAATATCTGCTGACAAATGAATGGAGTTTTAAACCACTGCAGCTAAAAGATCAGACATACAGTACAAATCACCAATCATTGGAGTGGGTACGCATCTGTCTTGATGCATGCTCAATCATCCAGGTAAGGAAATCCCAAAAGTTGATCTGGATGTAGCGCTTTCAGGGGGAGAAACGTTTCGTCACTCATCCAAGTGACTTCTTCAGTCTCAGCTGACTGCAGGTTTCCCCAATCCTATAAACAGTACATTTACAGAATGACTGAAACTAGCCCACTGGCGAACAACGTGCTGTGAGATCAGTTTCTTGATTATTAATATGCAAATTTTCATGACCATTGATCAGCAACACTGATCAAAGATCACTGAATTGATCAGTGGTCCAGAATCAACTTTTTGGGAGTGTGAACTATCTGTTCTGTTCTGGTTAAACACAAACAAAAAAACAGACGAAATATCTGCCACTGTAAAATCTAATTAGTTCCCAGAACTTAAAAAAAAAAACTATGCAAAATCGTTGCCTCCAAAAAACTAAAACTTATATAAGGTTTATCTGGTATGCTTATAAATTTATTAATAGTCCCCTTTTTCTTCTCAGCGGACTTCTCTATTGTGTTTGTGCATACTTACATTATTAGTATGATTACATTGTATGTGTTCAGCTTCCTCCATGAAAACAAGAAACTACAAACCTGGAATGTTTCTCCATTGTTAGCTTGCTGAGTTTTTAGCATCACTTGAAATGTATGCAGGAAGCAGACCTGTGGTTTTGAGGGCAAGACCTTTTGATGAGTTACTTACCATCGCGTGAAGACAGAAGCTAATGTGGAAGTCTCTTAAATGTCAATTGTTTCTAATATTCAACAGGGGGTGGAGGACTACCATGGCTCTGCAGAGAAGTCTGATGGTATTGAAGTCTATGAGATAATGACCTCATGCCAAAGCAGGGTGTACATTAGGTTGGGCTACCTTGTAGTTAACAGTTCACACCGTCTGAGTGTGGCGTGTCCTCAGTATGAAGGTCAGGTCCACAGCACCTTCATCAGACCTCAATTCAAAACACCAAGATGGAAATGACAATGACTAACAAGCTCAGAGGCTTCAAGACAGAATTTTACTTACCAGTCGATGGTGTTTCAGTGGCTCTATGCATCTTTTATGTAAAGTCGATTGCACTGAAGGAAGAGGCGTGCTTGTTTGGTTGTTGAGTTCAAACATTAACAACCTTTCTCAGGAATGAGTTACTCACCTTTAATGCATCCTATTAATGACAATGTTATAAACCTGCATGTGCATACAAGTCAAGCAAGCCAGCCAAAGCTCAGGTACAAGCACTCAAGAACATGACGGAAACATTCACTTCATACAAAGACTTTATTGACAATGTGTGTGTGGCATACTTTTCAATGGAATTGCTAAATCATGAGAGTTTCATATTTATGTTTGCGAAACGACGCTGAGAATCTGTAATGTATATATAGAGGCAAAAGTGCATATTCTTGTTCCTTTTTATTTTGTTCATGTACACATTACACTATACATAAATAATTGCATTGTAAAAATGACTCAAATATTTACAAGTATAATATATTTTATATAATATATAAATTTTATATTAAATCTAGGTAGATTACAATTAGGATACTGGATCAGGACGCTTCCTGTGAGTCTATGAGCGTGTGTGCGCGTGCTATCTGTGGTTATTGAGCAGCACCTCCAGCCAGCAGGGGCAGGAAGTGATGAACTGTCTGGAGTAGCAGGGCCCCCATCCTTTTGCAAAACTGATGCGAACACTGTGGGGGTCCCAGGGCCCCTCCTGGCTCTCGGGCTTTACGCTGTGCTCTGCCATCCAGCTGGAGCACTCATAATCGAACACCTTGAGAGAAAAGCCCGGCATCACCCTCTTCACGTTTAGCCCTCGAGCACTGGGCGGGTCCAGAGTGGGCGAGTGAACAAACACCGGGTGCTGGCTGCGATTGTACACCCAAACTCCGTCCGGCTCGCGACTCAGAACGATGCCGAAACCAATTTTACTGCGTATCTGCTGCACACTGCTGCTGCTGCTCCCTCCGTGCCTGTGATGTCCGTGATGACCTAACAAGCTGTGGCTCCCTGGGTCGTCACGCCGGCTATGGTAGGCGTTGGCTTGGAGTTGGCTAAGACAGAGGCCAGTGCCCTGAGGTAGGTCATAGAAGATGCTGAGTGAGGGCTCGTAGGCTGGATAAAGGCGACCCACGCGTGTGCGCTGCTCCCAGTAAGCAACACTACACCAGTGAGAGCGATGTCCGCCAGAGGTCACCGAGCCGATGGAGGTACCAGTGTCTGAAGAGGAAAGGAAAGGAAGTGAATGAGGTAATGGTCGTAGCAGTAAAGTATATTTAATTTTTCTATCAGTGTGAGATGACATAAAAGACACTTTAGCTGCTGAGCACAAGTAAACAACATCAGAACATCATAAATGGATCTTTATATTGCTATCCCTGAAATCTGTTCTGACTCATCAATAAAAGGAATAATGGGAAGTAGCTATCAGTCGATCTACTTCACTTTTTAAGTTGATGGTCGTCAATTTGTGTGAACCCTGTGTGTTAAAATCTTGTTTAAGTACAACCTTTTCACTCAAAATATATCAGACTAACACAACTACAGCAGGTTTCACGCGGCCACAGAAAACATGCCTGTTTTGAAAGCAGGAAATCACTTTCTAGGAAGTGGAGAAAGGCTTTATTTTAGCAAAGTTTGATGTGTGAAAATGCACCCACAGTTCATTAGACTGGACTTCTTCTGGAAATCTACATTGTAACTCACGATGCAACTTCCCGAGAAATGTTACCACACTTCGGGTCAATGCAGCCCGCAATGGCTGAATGGCGTGAATGGTTACAGCATACGGTTAAAAGGGGCTTACCTAAGTTACCACATCTCAGTACTATAGAACATTTATTTGCTTTGACTGAGCTCTAGAGGAAGGACCGTGATGATAGAGGGGACCATCTCAAATTCCTTGTGCTTCCTTGAATGCTGTTATTTTGTTTCTAGTTTGTCTTTCATGTAAAATTAGCATTCTCTGGATGTCCTAAATGCATCTCTTGGATTGTTTCCTCTTTTGTAACAATATCTAAAAACAATTAAAAAAAAGAACACATGGACATGAGTGTTGACCACGGTCTCCCTCCCCTGATAAATGATAAACAAAATGTCCCAATACTCGATGCTGTAAATGATTCACATCATTTTTATACCCATTCAGCTGCATGGATGCATGCTCTTCCCTTTAGTTAGTCGCCTGTTGCGGTATTTTGAAAAGGGGGTTAAAACTGTTAACTCCACTGACATCTCCTCACCGTCACCCTCTGCAAGCCTCTTTCAAGCCCGGAGTTAAAGAGGAGGTTTTAGAGCGGGGTGTCTGGGGTGGAAAGCATTCAGCTCTCTGTCAACCTAGCGCAAGCCCATGAACCCTTGACCCCCCAGCCCTCATGCTATCAGCTCACATTAACTCCCACACAGAGTGATGCCATTATTTTGCTCCAGAGACTCTATTGACACAGAAGATTTAAAGACCCATGTGCCTGTGGCCCCATTCCTTTCATATTCCAGCGAAAAAACCCTCGACTTCATTTACCAGGGGCCAAAATGGCGGCAGCCTTTCTCCCAATGGCGGGTTGCTTTAAAAGAAGAAAGTGAAACGAGGGCCGAGATCTTTTTTGTGTTTATGCCCCGGCCATTTTCATTTCAGGGGTTTCAGAGAAGAAGGGTTGGTAAATGTAGAAGAGATGTGAGTGGTTGCACACGAGCACAAACACACACAGAAAATGATGAGACAGGGCCTCACACATGCCCACGTACGCACACAAATTGAGCCCTCTGATCCAAACAGTATGACTGTAACACACACACACACAAAATTGCACTTCTCATCTGAGGCCCACGTGTGTCATTAGTGAATTCCAGGCTGGCAACTCCTGCGGACTGCAGTTTTTACAGCTCTCCAATAAGAGAGCGGGCTGCACGGCTAGCTAGGATCTCTCTCTTTCTCCCACTCTATCTCTTCGTGGCTCGCTCACGCACACACAAACACACACTTTTACAAGCCATGCTCTTCCCTGTAATAAGGCAACGCAAACATGTCTGGGGAAACACAGGGAGACTTTATGAGCTCACGATCAACTTAATTCCCAAAGAAGACTTAAAACAAACTGGAACTTTTAAGGTTTTCTTTCAAAAGGCACGGCACACTTTAATTTCAATCGTATGATGAATGATGGGGCAAATAATATGGTTTTAAAGGCTGGCTTTTTTACGTTTCAGACACCCTCAGTATTCATAGCTGGATAGTATATTGGAAATAGAAACATAAGAGGCAGCAGCTAGAAGACATGAGCACTCATAAGAATTTAGATCTCCTCCTGCTCTTTATTTATGGTCTCATGCACGCCTGAAGTGTGCTTGTGCAGACTTTATTAAATTTAAGAATGACTGACCTGCTGTAAAGTTCAAAACACTAGATCAAAATTTCCACCAGCATTTTGACAGCGAGGCATGTTTAATGTTTCTGGCAGAGTCCTCGGTGTCATCACGCTCGGCCTGGCTATCATCCAAGTAAAGGTGTAACCAGCTTGTGTGAGAACGATGAAGGAGGGAGGGAGGAGGAGGAGGGCAACCGACTTCTTCAATGGAATTTTTAAAGAGGGGTTGAAGCTGGAGGTTATCAGCATGTTTATATTCAACTGGAGGAAGTCAAAAAGCTGTGTGTGTGTGTGTGTCTGTGGGACTTTGTTGGTGTGCATGCATGCCCGCATCTGTACGTGGGCTGGCAGCAATTACAAAGTCCTGCAAGCATTTAAGCCAACCTCTATTTAACAGCCCTGTTTACCAATTAGATAAGTAGCCTTTGTTATTTCATTTCAAAATCGCTGTCTCTTAGTGCCAATCTCACCGAGACGCCCACTGAACTTTAGGGGTTGAACAAAGGTGGGAATATACACGCCAACAAGCTGCAACTTTACTGCACAAACAAAGTAAAAGGCAGTGGCAATCAAAGTTCAGAGGTCAGACAGTCAGTTTCCTGCCGGATGCTCACAGATTGTTAAACCTGGACTTCAAACGAGGACGCCAGCACTCATCTTTTATCTCACATTTCCGCATCTCTCTGTTTTCCCTCCTGTAACAATGTTGGGAATATGATGTGACGCTCCCTCAGCAGACAAAATGATGCATAAAAGCTTAACTGGTTATGAACATATTTTGGGTCTTGCATATGTGAAGCAAACACGCTAATAAGCTGGCTGTTTACATGTCTATAGCTGTAAAGCTACTTTAACTTCCTCCAAACTTCCTGCTTTGTTTTCTCTTACTCCAGTCTGAACAGTGGAGGCTTCCTCCTCCAAACTGTAACCTGGAGAGAAGAGAGGAATAAAGCTGTGCAGGAAAAGACGGGAAGCAGAGGAGTAAAAAAGAGAGAGACAGAGGAAAAGGGAGACTGGGTAGACTGAAAGAGGGAGCGGGGGAACGAGAGGGAGCGAGAACCTGCCAAGCATAACCAGCATCCAAGGAAAAAATGAAGAGAGAGAAAGAGACTGTGAGAAAGAGAGGGAGGGAGGGAGACCCTCGTCTTTCATCCAGTGCCAAGGATTAGATTCCCCTCCAGTTATTAGACTCTTCCACTGTGCTGAAAGAAGTGGGTGGGTTGGGAAGGGGGCGGGCAGGGATGAGGAGGGAGTGTGAAGGGGACAGAGGGACGAGAAGGGAGGATAGAATTTATCTACTGACCATCGTCGGTCGCCTTTAAAATGCTTTGTTTTGATTCAACTTAATGCCAAAGATCCTAAAAGAGTAGAAATAAAATCAAATAAGGTGGGGAAAAAACAGAGAAAAAGTGAGAGGGAGAAAGAGAGAGAGACACCCCTCCCTGCCTACAAATGGTAGATTCTATGTTGTTTGAGACAACTATCATTACAGGGAAAAAACTTCAATCCAGCAAGCCACATTTAAGCTGGCGTCTCGACTATCTCTACCATCAGCGGGCTGCCTTATCGCCAGACGTGGCCTTTACAGTCGAACACAGTGGGGCTCTTGCTCACACACGCGCACAAACACGCATTCCTGCACACACACACTCATTCCTTCTCCCTCTTTTTTTTTTCCATTGTGAAGTGGATCTCTGTGATGGAGCGGTGTGTGACTGGAGATGTCTCGTGTTTAACGGCACAAGAGACACAAACCTGGCCTCGCCAGCTGGAGACGTCCTTTGGACCGACCCGACTGAGCTGAAGTAAAGTTACAGTGTGTCCCTGTAAAATTCCTTGGGAGAAGTGCTCGGAGGCGGTTTAGAAAGGAAGAGCGAAAGTAACGAGCTTCCTGCATTTCTGCTGCTACTTCAAAGTGCCAAACAACTCGAGCCAAGGAATGTCTCAGGTTTTGCATACAACTCGCATCCTGGACAACTCCACTGTCGCGTTTATGCCATCACCTTGGCCATAAAAAAAAAAAATTGTGAAAGTAAATGCTTGCACTGCATTTGGCTTGCACACAGTTGGCTTTGCAAGATGATCTTATCTGTGGTCAGTTTTTACCTTTTTATTCTCATTGTGCTTCTCCTATACATGCAACTGTGCGTGCACCTACAGAGCCACCAGAGATACATACGCAGGTGTCATCACCACTAAAGACTTAGAGTCTTAAATCTGGCTTGCTTAAGACAATGCATAGTTTAAAGTGCACAAATGACTCAAAGAAAGATGATTAACGTCTGAACGGAGGCACGAAAAGCAGACGCAGGGCTGCTTCAGAGCTCGGTAGTTGACAACTCTCCCCTCCCAACACATTCCTGGACAGGCCCTCTTCCTCAACACTTCCTCCCCCCCACCCACCCTCCCCTCAGCCAGTCACAGGGGTCAAGTTGACAAGTCTCTCATTGAGCCTCACGTGGTCCAACTATATGGCCTTCACTCCTCACAACATAATTACACGCGTTTATTGGTGGAATAGATCCATTTGTTCCACTATGAAGAATTAGTTATGGAATTCCACTAAAATGTAATTTGGGAGAATTATCAGAATGTGAAACTCCAGCTCAGACGTGCACGCGGGAGTGTGGACCGAAAGCGAGGTGACACGAGGGCCTGCAGTCGTTTAGCGGAGGGCGACGCGTGCAAGAGCACATTTACTATTTCTCGTCATTCGGTCATCAAAATCAAATGATGACAAATGCTGTCAAAAGTGATTTCCAAAGCGGGGTGAACAGGCGGCTACAAGTCCTGAAAATACCTACAAATATTAATTAACGTGCGTCTTAGCTCAGGGTTGCCTTTGGAGCTCACGGTGCTGCCGACAGTTTCTTACATTTCATAGAGTCAGAGTCTGTCGACATCTGCAAAGAATCTTTAGGTTCAGCAGCATGGCAGGATTCCATTAAAAGCCAAATTGCGAGTTGGCAAAAACTCTGAGGGAACAACGGAAAGCCACAGCCAGTCCTGTAATTTAAACCTTATTTTAAATTGTGATTGCCTGACAACATGGGCTGAAAGAGAGGAGAGCAAGACTACGAGAGCAAAAAGCAAGCAGAAGAACTGTGGAGAAGCAACAGCAGAGGTGGATCTTCAGTAAGGGCAGGAAGGGAGCAAGAGCAGAAGAGATAATGAAAGAGAGGAGAAAAGGTTTTTGTGAACAATGAAACAACAACCTTTGCTTAATCACCAGGATGGCTACAAATATGTAACGTCTTCTTAGTGTATGAACTTGGAAGCCTGCTGATTCACTTTGCTTCATTTAGAAATGTCTGCGAGATGCATCTGCACGCGGCGTTTAAACATATGCACACTACTGCCGCATCTATCATAATGAAAAAGAAAATCAAGAAAACACAACCCGCTCAAGCAATCTATTCTAGGCGCAGGGACCTCAGATGCTCACATACGCTATAATTCATGTTGGCTGCTTTTGGGGGGCATCTTCGCCCCAACAGGCGATGTGACGCACGTGACGTGTCAAAACTAGCGCTTCGGACACTCAGTGAGTACAGATTTTACAGCTTTTTGATTACATTTGAGACAGAGCCAGAAGAAATGAAATCTTTTTTAAAAGTTGGAAAGTATTAAACCCCTCTATTTGTTTTCTATAGGGAAATAAAATAAGGGAACCTGGAGGGTTTGGTAAGTGTGGCTGACATGTTCTGGGTCTGCTATCAGAAAGTCCATCTATACAAAGCATTAACCCTTTATTGCCCTTCATATATATATATATACATATATACATACAAGAATTTCACTCGCATGTGCTGTACCAATGTACCTGCACATGTGATGTGACAATAAAAAGTGATTTGATTTGATTTGATTTGATATATTTTTTTTTTTTCTGTTGCCTTTTAAGATTTGTTTGCTATCCTGAAAAATCTGAAATCTAACTTTACTCTTATTTGTTACTTTTCTTTACTCTTATTTGTTACTTTTCTTTCAGATGTTAACCTGGTCTGTGCTTTGGTTTAAGCCACAAAAGGGCAAAGTTATAGGAAGAGCACTGCAGAATTAAACTGCAAAATAAAAACCATGAAAAGTTTAATAATGGTGCTCTCCAACTGAGAGAAATGCCACATCCAGAACTTGTCAGCTCTTCCAGATATTCCCTTCACTGCTGTATTTTCTCTGGGAGCAGGGCTGTAATAACATGGCATTCAGTCCAAAATGTGTTAAAAAAAAAAGAAAAAAAAAAAAGGTCACAAACACAATAAACTGAGCGAGTTGTGTGCTGCGTCCTCACCCATGCGGCTGCTTGTAGTGAAAAAGAGGCGCAGTGGAAAATATTTGAGGAAATGGCAAATGGTTAATGGGCCGGCACTTGATGTTGAATTCCATAGTCTAATGTGTCTCAGTCAGGCATAGGAGCAAGTGCTGTACGCGTGCCAGCAAACAGACTGGAGATTCAGGTCACCGGGAGGACCCATTCAGGCGGCGGCAGAGGGATTCTCACCGGACACGGCAGAATGCGGGTGTTTATTTTGTGTCTTTGAACAATTTATCAAGCATCTGAAAGTGATAACATTTTTTGTTTTGTTTAATCTAGGTATCTAATTGAATATTCTACTTCTGAGAGTAAAGCCTTTACTTGAGAGCAGCATCGCTTTGGTGGGCGAATTCCCCAAAACCTTCTGAGCTAAACGTAGCATGGGAGCACCGTCAAAACTCTTAAAACTGCCTGCTTCCAAACTTCCAAGAATGTCAGTTCCACTCCACGTTTCTTAAGTATTAACGGCGATATGTTCAAACATGTATCACATGTCACTCCCAAGAGTCAGACCCCCTCCTCCCCTTATCCCCCACCTACTCCTTTTACTCGGAGACCCCGCTCCCCCTCACCTTCCCAATTTCCCAACATTCCTAGGCTGTGCCACATCAGTCAAAGGGCCAATTCATGGGGTTAATGCTGCTGTGAGTGCAGACAGGGCTTTGAGACAGGATGTTTGGCTGATACCTCGCTCTGCTTAACCAAACAAGCCCCCAAAATATGATTACTGAGGGCAAAAAGGGACCAGTCCTCTTGTCTTACCTCATTTCATCCAGGCTATACTAATGTCCTCTAAGTATCATTGCCTTACTTGTTTCCACATGTTCAAAAGCCAAGGGGCTAATGACAAGAAGACGAGCAAATGTTTGACATGCACAAGAATGTCATATGGTGAAAGATGGCAAAGAAATCACAAACTCTTGGCACTGTTTAGCTACACTCTCAGGTCCGTCAAATGTACATGAATCTGCATACGGCACACTTGACAATGTGGTGAGTAACATACACAGTGCTCACTGAAATGCTAGTAAAACGAGCTTGTTATACTCATTACACACCAGGAGGACAAGAAAGCAGCTGAAACACAACATCTATGCCAAAAATATAACATTTATCCTGAGGCTGAATGTAAGTATTTACATTTTATGATACATTTTATGTTACGTGCTGAAAATGTGAGTAAGATGCATCTGCACACAGTGTTTAAACATGCGCGTGAAGCAGCACGAAATAAACTAAAGAAAGAGTCGACAACAGTCAGCCTAAATAAAATTATGAGAATTGAGATAATCGCAAATTCAGTTAATTTCAATTCAATTGTATCTATATAGCACAAAATCACACCAACAGTCTCCTTAAGGTACGTCATATTGTAGGGTAAAGACTCTACAATAAGACAGAGAAAAACCCAACAATCAAACAGTCTCCTCTGACCAAGCACTTGGCGACAGTGGGGAGGAAAAATACATTTGTTTGTATTTTAACTTACTAATAAAGGTTTTCCAAATGAGCTACACCTATAAAATCCTTACTTTTTTTGGCTATGTGATGGTGTGATGACAGGGGACCGCTTATTAATAATATGAAACCTCATTCTGCAATTCTGCATGACTTTAATGCATCAGAATTAGCTGCTAACACCAAATGCTAGAGTTTATGTGCTAGAGTCAACATGGTAACAGTTAGCATGTTGTTACGCTGCGAGTTTTAACATGATGGCCAGAAACTGTCTTGATGTCATCTGATTCGTGTTTGGATGGGAATGTCACTTAGCTCTGTTTTTATCCAGTAAATGGCACATCCTGACTGCTGATTGACGCCAACTAATTGTAGGTCTTTGTTTCTAGATGTACTACATTAGTTTGGGAGTATACGTTTAACTGCTTGCCCCCTCAGATAGATTTATTGTTTTCCAGTTTTACAAGAAAAGGATGGATGCATTGTGAAATCAGCACTTGTAAACAAACCACAAACAGAACTCATTGCCCAGGGTTCTCACATACAACAGCGAAGATTACGACAATAATGTACAATCAGCCCTCCATTATCGAGACCTTTCAAAAAAAATTGTTTTTTTAACTGCTACAGTAATTCAAATAAGTTATACCTTTAAATTTTGATAGCTGTTTTTGATTGGCTGCTCATCTTGCCTATGAAACCAATGAGCACTAAGAAACCATGAATCTGTCCAGCCAACTATGCCAAAGCAGGTAACCATCAGGTACCAAGTCTATTATTGTTAGAAATCAAACAATATTTTTTCCCTGAAATCAGAAAAGGCTCTAACATTTCTGTGCAGATGCTGTCAATACTAAATTCCTCCATATCAAACTTTAGAACACAGCAACAGCTTGTAGAAGCTAACCTGTACAGCTGACACAAATGTGCTAATGTAACCGGGTCATAAATTACATATTGTTATAATTACATAAAATGTGTTCGAAACCCCAAACTGTTCCTGGTATATCTGACTTTTAGGACCTCCAAGCCTGTAGTTATCTTCATTATTCTTATCCTTTTCTTCTTCTTTGGTGCAACCCTATAAATTTGGGCTTTTCCCCTTTTCTTCGATTCCCCTGTGGGAGAGGTCAGTTTCATTTATTTTCCAACACTAATTATATTTTTATCCACCCTGATGTTTCTGATTGTGTGTTTTTAGTTCATTATTGTCATAATTATGCCTGTCTTTTTTAGATGCTGTGAATATGTGGTACGTGTGTGCAGCGTATGTGTATAGGCAATGCTAATGCTAGCATGAACAGATAAGCCTTGCTAGCTTGTTAGTTGGCGTGGGTTGAGCTAACGCTCGTCCTATTTACATTTGGTTATAGGAGCTGAAGTGGGCACGTTTTTTACTTGGAGGTCTTTCAGTGTCAGACACAATGCAGGAACAGACCGGTTACACTACCACCTTAACTTTTAATGTCAGCTCAGGCTAATAAGACCTCTTTGTTTTTTAGTTTGACCCATTGGCTATGTTAAGTGGAAGCCATTTATTAGTCTCATCCACATTAGGACCAAATTTCATTACGTTTCCAAACTGACAGCCACAACACTGTCCGTGCGTGAAAAAGCAAATTTCATTCCAAGCTACAAGAGAAAAACTTATAGTCAGAAGAATCAGAGAAAAGCCAGCACACACCTTCAAGTACAGTACTCAGCAGGCCTGTTCAGTTATACATCGATTTTAAAGGTACAAAGAGGAAAAATCCCCTCCAACAAATCGCGTGATTGGTGAAAGCGTGTGTGTGTGTTTGCCCTGATAGAACCCCTATGCGAGTATTTTGAGACGATCTTATCACCGAGTCAGACAGAAATTCCTCCCTGTCTCTCTCCCTGTCATACACACACAACACACACAAGCAGCTGAACAGCACATTTCGTTGGAGTCACAGGGGGACGATCCCAGCAGATATAAGTCTACTAAACCTCCAGCAGAAACACTCTTTTTCAAGGCAGATCTGTTTGTTGTGGTTTAAAGGGAACGTTGACTGATTGAATGATAAAAGAGGCCAGGGCAAAGGTATGTATGGACCACACCCTGCTGTTGCACTTTTTTTTTTTAAAGCTGTGAGTACACAGCTGGTTTTTAAAGGAATGAAAAAAGATGCTAAAGTGCCAAAGCACATGTCCAACGCTTGTTTTTGTCCTAAAAAAAACACTGCAAGCTTTAGATGATATGCCAAAGGATTACCTGCACAATAAAAGAGATTAATTTGCACTCTTGAAAGATCTTACCAACATCAAGGGGTTTTTTCGGGGGGAGGTTGTGACAGCTACGCTCATTCTGATACATGTTTAAGTAGGCTTCGCGTTCAGCTCACTTCCTGTTATTCACCCAGCTTGTAGCTCAAAACAGGAGTCCTCTAACCTGTCAGAGCTAACAACAAAAGCTACATGCAGATTTCTTGGCTGCCTCTGTTTACCCAAGTCTCACTCCTACTCATGCCTCTTGGCCTCCGCTCTGGTTCTCGGCTCCAGAGTGCTGGGGTGGGGGGCAGGGGATCAGAGACCACACACACACACACACACACACACACAAGCTAACTTGTCTATACACTCGACACACCACATGTTGTAAGGAAGCTGATACACTTCCATTCATATAGACAGGCAAACAATAGATGGTTCCCCCTCACTCATTACTCAGAAAGTCAAAAACTTGACATTTGATGGACTTCTGACCGAGTGTGGATGATTTGGGACACAGTCTGCTAAAATAAGTACACTTTCACAAATCAGATAAATTGTTTGAACTCAGAAAGTGTGCAGTGACTGTTAGTCATTGATAAACAACTGTGGATGACTTCTCCAAAACTATCCAAAAAGCAATCTTACACATTCATGATGGTGTTCAACAGAAAACTGATTTGTAGGGTGAATGCAGGTGGACAGTTTATATTATTTGCAATTAAAGCATCTTCTTGCTCGCATTTCAGCTCAAACTCTTCTGAGAGGGGTGACGTGTGCTTTGGGAGGACTGCCGACCTCAGTATTGCTAAAAAAGCTGGCTAAGGCTCTGCCCCTGGAAAACGCGCATAACAACTCAATATACTGCTTCTGCTTCCAACATCAACTTTAACTAAAGGTCTCCAGTTAACTTCTGGGCACAACAACCCCCTCCTCCAAAAAGAAAATCCTCAGTGACTCCTCATAAAGGTCAACGATACCATGGCTACACTACGCAGACTTCATAGGTTGCCCATTCACCTTTCAACACCGTCCACAAGCGAGCTCGGGGAGGCTTGATCGAGTAGGTTTGTGGGTTTCTTCTAACACTGTGAGGACCTCTCCACCCGACCCCAGCACGTAAACAAATAAAGCTCCAGTTTCATCATCTAGAGGGGGCTGTTTCCTGTCCAAAGCAGCCCTGAGCCCCTTCTCCCCCTTTACCGCATACACACACGCGCGTCCGCGCACACACACAGAGCTCTACATCGCCGCCTCATCAGAGCCGCTCGGCTCCCCCGCCCCCAAAGTGCCAGCCTCTTTCCACTGCTCAATTGCAGAGAGGAATGAAGGGATTTGAGGGAAGAAAGAGGGAAAGAGGGGGATGGGTGGTTAGAGAGGCAAAAGGGGATTGAGAGTATGCACAGGGATCTTATTGCAGCTTCGTCGCAGTGAAATATTTTGCTGTGCAGAAAGCATAGACGGGGGAAAGAGAGACAGAAAGCCTACACTGCTGTGGCATCTAGATAGCGAGACCCCAGACCCCCACCGAGCCCTCCGTGCCTCTCTGACAATAGAAGCTTTATGCAGCGGAGTTTTCTGTTGCCTTTGCGGCCTTTGAAAACAGGGGAAAAGCACAACATAACACCACCAGCAAATATAATTTGGCTTTTATGTAAACATTCAGACGGGATGCCTGTCTCAAAAACTTTTTCCCCATTTGTGCTTCCAAACTTCATTGTGAGAACTTTTCCTTTCTTCAGAATCAGCTTTCTTCACCATGCACTGCAGGAAAAGCAAAAAAGCCAGCAGTTATTATGCAAGTTACTCACCTGTGTAGTCTCTTGGCATATTGAGAGGCGGATTGGAGAAGAGGGGTGGCGCAGTTTCAGTGTAAGACAGAGATGAGTCTGGGAAATGTAAGAAAAAGCAAAGGCATACAGGAGAAGTATGAGATCCAGGTTAATTTTTTCCCCCCAACTATGATTTTGGTAATCAAGCACTCCTTGAATCCTTTATCAAACAATAAAAATCTTCTCGTCATTAAAGCTCAAGCTTCGCTGATTTTTAGACTGTCGATAGGACACCTTGGACTTTCTTTAACAGTGCACAAAATGATTAATCAATCCGTTAATCTGACAGCATAATTGTCAGATCAATGAAACAGGGGACTGTTTTATCATAACACAACACCATCATGTGTCTCTTTCAGCACAAGTGTCTTATATCAAATAAAGTCTGTATTTCCAGATGAAAGATATAATGAACTCCTTTCCTACTTTGTTTTGTGGTGGCCATTTTTTTCCCAAACTCACCCAGTGGCTTGTGTTCATCTGAACGGGACAGAGAGTATGGAGGTGGAGGCGATTCTGTAAGAACAGCCAAAAAACACGAGGTTAAACTAAAGGTTCAATGAAGACTGCCACGCACAGTATGCACGGTTAGTTCATTACTGTTTTATTAATCATATCGTAAAGATGCATGAAGTCCACGAGGTTTTACGAGACGCACAATTATGCAAGGAGGCACACAAGAATGTAACATGTCGAACTCTGTCTGTCAGTTCAAAATTGAAGACATTTTGGTTAACACCCCCCCCCCCCCCCCCCCCCTAAAAAGAAAAATATCTAGAGCCTACACTCACATAAAAAGTATTTTCTCCTCAGGGAAGTCTTTAAACATACCTGTTGTTATATCAAATGGTAACACATGCAAGACCTGAATGCAGCTCTGCAGATCAACTTTACACTGTGTTATTTTTCATGGGAAAATATGTTCATAAGGCTGTGTGTGTCTGTAATTTCACTTTGTATCGACATACCTTCTACCCTAGATCAAGGAAAAAACTTAAAGCGTGGGGAATATTTGCACAGCTCATATCTTGGAATTCCTTTGGAGCTTTTTAAATAAATATGCTTAATCAACACGAGTCACATTGCATCAGACCCCCTGTTAAGTATTTCACCCTAGACAATATATTTGCGTCTTTATCTGATGCACTTTTAAAAGCCTTTGCTTCGTTTTTACCCCCTGTTACTTCTTCATTATCTTTCCGTTCTTTCATACAAGCTCTCATTATGACTTTTGTGTTAAAGCGGCTTTGAAAGCTCCATAATTCTGCTGCTGCTGGAATAAATCCTTCACTCCAAAGTGGACACAAGTTTGTGGCTGCGGCCCCTTTAAGAGCAGAGCCAGTAATTGCTGGAGTCCTCAGTCAGTCAGATACCCAGCGAGTCAGTCTGGCGCCAGCACTATGCAAACTGTATATTATCGGCACTCCTTAACCTAAATAACAAGAGGAGGACCTCCTTGTCAGAGGAAAAAGAGCCTAAGTGCAACTTGAGTGCGACCTCCATTTGGATGATGTGAGAAGCGCCAGAGTTTTTGCGAAAATTGAAATAAGCGTGTAACGTAATTGGAATGTGCAGAAGGACCAAAGTAATGGTTGCCCAAAGTTTAAAAAAAAAGAGTTATGAATAGACCATAAACCTGTAAGACAGACGATAAAACACTAGAAGAAAAAACAGACTCGCACTGTCAGCTGGAAGTGCAGCCAGTTAGACGCCTGCAAATGCATGATGAGTTCATCTGTAATAACTGCAGGAAAAGAAATGCTCGACACTTTAACAATACTGACTTTCTTCTTCAGCTGCAGGCCTCAGGCGAGCGATACATATTTGTTGGAATTCCCCATTATATTATGCTATTCGTTATACTGTAGTTATACAGGTCATCAATCTTTATATAGCATTAAATACACTTTTTTTATTTGCATGAGACTAACTTTCTGCAAGGCCTATGAGCTTGGAGGGGATTCTGGGGGGAGACCAGGGGCCCTCGTGAAGGTGTGTGTGATGGTTTCAGATAACTCAATCTCGAGGTTGGATATATTGGTGGATATTTCGGTGTTTAAGGCATTTATAATGGTCTTTTCTAAGGGATGATGTCTGATTAATGAGTTTGATCGATGTTCTCTGATTCCACAACCCCTATCTTCCGGTGTCAGTGTCCTTACCTGGCCCGCATAAGCGGCTGTAGTGATGAGGATTGCAGCACACCTTTGCGCTGTCCACCGCACCGAAGCTCTGGCAGTGGCACAGCGGTTTGAGTCGCGCTGAGAGCGGCAGGTCGCCCCAGCGGAACACCTTACAAAGGAGATAGTATGGAGAGATGTGATGAGCACCGAGCCGCAGCTCAGTATTCGGCACCATAACGCACTCGCCGGGTATCCCTCCTTTGGTCTCCACAGCCTTCACCAAGGCGTCCAGAGACCTCTCCTTGAGTCTCTTCAAAAAAGCGTGAGCGGTGCTCGCAAGGTCCTCCTCCAGCACCCCACGCCTCGGTGCGCACTGACAGGGGCCAGCTCCGTCTTTTCTCGCGGCCCAGTAAGAGCTCCGAGGTCTGAAATCCCATTCCCCAAACAAACAACACGTCACCGTCCTGCTGTCGCTCTCCTGTCCTCGCCGAGAGCCTCTGTGCTCCGGGACGCACATGGCACCCCGGTCATCGTCGGGCTGTTCCTCGTCCTCTCTCTCCGCGCCCTCTGTCAGGTCTCCAGCCTCCCCCGTGAATCCCGGAGCCGTGTCGGTGTGTGTCATCGACCGCTGCTCGTGTCTCTGGAGCTTACCCGAGTGTCTGCCCCACTCACCGTTCCGCTCTCCTTCACCTCGTCTGCTTCCATCCCGCCCGTCGCTCTCGGTGACCACACGGCTTCTCCAGAGTCGCCGTACAAGACCTGGGCGTCTCGACTTGAACATACGATAACCTAAACAGTTTCGGATGTGTCCCGTCGGTCCCGTCCGCTTCTCGGGAGATGCCACATCGATTTACACTCGACGCACAAGACCGTGAGTTTGTGCACGGTGCGCACAGCGTGCGCAGCCGGTGGTCACCGTTTCCAGGCTTCCTCGCAGCATTAGAAGGTAATGATCAATCACGCATCGCGTTAAACATCACCGAACATCTGATGAGGGAGAAGGCTACATGCAGTCACTGCTCAGTGACCTGCTGTCGCCAACTCAATTAAGCCACTTCTTTCGCCTGCCCTCTCACAAAGCCGTTAACTCCCCGACACTCTGAAGGTCCCACACACAATTCACAGAACATAGTCAGACCGCCCAAAAGGCCAGGATCAGCTTACATGAACAGAAAGACCATCACAATCAGAAACTCAGAACTTTTCCAGACTTTCCAGACTAGAGCCTCTTCGATCCCTTCGTGGTTCCTTGGCTTCGAAAAAGAAATCCTTGCAACACTAAAATCTCGGTTTCTGTCGCTGTGTGGGATGCAGGAACTCCGCATCAGTGTCCCGGGACAAAGCAGAGATGATCGGACACTCCGGTGCCAAACTCCAGGACGGAATCCGTGCTGAGAAGTTGTTTTAAAGAGAGCTGGAATTACTCCACTCTCCACTCCCCTGCAGGAACTTTTCGGACGCACACACACAAACACACGCGTTCACACGTGCACACACGCTCCCGCAAACACACACGGACACAAGCTTCAGTCAAGTCAAACGGAATAAAACCTGGATTATCCAATGGTAACTTTTCAAAATAAAACCTACAGCAGTTAAAACGAGAATGTTTGGAGGGGGGGGGACAAAAGCGTTTATCCACACTGTAGAGTGAGAAAGGCCAAATCCACTGCCACGGATAAGGTTTAAAAAGCGTGTCGTAGGTAGACAGAATTTTCTGTAAAACTTCCTGACAGTAACTTGGGAGTTTTTCTTTCTTTCTTGTTTTCATTAAAGAATGCCATTATACATTTAATAGTATTATTTTTGATTGTTTGCTCTTGTGTAGACACATTTCTGGACATATATGTGCACAAATATTTGTGTCCTTTTATATTTATATGTATATTTACATTTATATTTATATCTACACCTATATCTCTATACTTATCTTAATATTTATCTGTTAATATCTCTGTTTCTACACTTCCTCTTATATGAGTGTTTGACGTTTGTTGTATATATCTTCAACTCAATTAAAAGTCTCTCTAATTCTGATTCTAACAGATACAATTTTCCGGAACTTTTACGCTTTTATTTTGAAACCAAAGTCACAGCGCCTTGGTTTTCGTTTGGTGTTGACTCTCTCTCTTTCTCTCTCTCTCGGGGCCCCAGAGGAAAGCTCTGGAGCCATTGGTTGATTCCCGCCATCATGTGCCAGTCTAGACACTTTGGCGGCTGGGAGCCGCAATGATTGTTGCGCAAACACGGTTTCAAGTTTCTTAACTCTTAAAGACGCAACATCCTGCTCTCCTCTGCTCAGTCCTGAGCAGAGACCAAGCAAGAGAAATAGGGTTAACAAGAGTAAGTATTAGCTAATATTAATACATTATTAGTAACATATAGATGACTGTGTGTTTGTATTTATTTATTCATTTATTGTTTAGGTGTGGAACAACATAATTACTCAGTTAATGCAATGCTGAATGTACTCTTTACTTATTTTACAGGGGATACTGATACAGCAGGTTCTCCATTAATCACAGTTCAGTTCCTAGCTCCTCTCCTTCACATGTTGAAATGTGAAGCCCACATTCCTTTTGATGGTCAGGATAAACACCTGGAGTGTAAGCAAGGGACTAGGGCATCCCCCAGTGGCATAGCACTAGTCCAGTGCTGGTCTCTGTGCCTCCTAACTGGTATTTTAGCAACTCCTTACAATTGGTGGGGGGAAGTCCACACCTCATAACAGAAGCATTAACCCTGTCTATTCATGGCTTGTCCAGTTATGTGTGCTAGTCCAAGATCAGTGCCTACTGTCTATATGAGAGGAAGTGAGAGTCAAGTTGCAATGGCAGCAGGAGAGAGTTGACAAAGAAGAGGATGCAGTGTCTGTGAGTGGCTACAGCAAGGTTTACTGGGCATCTGTTCAAAATGTGTCCCCCTGTGTAAGTCAATCACAAGCAAATATGCAAAAAGGGAAGAAGGAAGTGATTTGGAAGAGCTTTGTCCTGAGTTTAATGTTTTACAGGTCACTGGAGTCACAGCAGCCATGGAAACCAACAGCCATACATTATTATTATTATTATTATCTAAATTTATCACAGACTCCAACAAACCAACAGAAAAATAGAAAAAAAATCAGACGAGCGTTGCTGCAGCCGCTGAGTTAAACACATGAATAAATGTAAAATGTATTCCTGCAAATGCTCAGAAGGGTTTAATAAAACATCACAGGCAGCAGAAAAACTTTGGGGTCAGGTTTTTGGTATTTTGCATATTGGAAGACAAAAAGCTGTAATGGAAATCCCAAATGAACTCAAACAGTGCTGAACGATCCAAAGTATCGATAGCATCGATATTTGGATATATAATATAAAAAATGTGGATATATAATATATTTCTGATATTGGTTTCAGACTGACACTAGTGTAATAGGAGCAAGATTTTGTTTCTATCTTCTAAGTTCACTGTGTAGCTTACTGAATTCTTTAATAAATTATATATATATACCTCAAACATGCCTGATTTTTAAACCTTGTTGTGTTGATGTATGTGTATATTTTATTTATAGCCTACAGCACATTTAAACAACAGAAGCTGACCCCAAAGTAGTGCTTTTTTTGGCGTTATATAAATTTTGTCATGTTATCACAACAAAGCTCAATTAAAATACCCGACTCAGTAGATGTGGTACTGTTGAACCTGCAAGGAAAAACAAATTAGAAGACAAAAGCTCACTGGAAGATGGCTTTTATAAGAATGATCTATTTTATTCAGTTAATGAAGATTATTAATTACATACAAATCTCTTTTTTCCTTTATTATTATGCATTTGATCTTTTTTATCAAACACTTTTCTTGTTTTATTATTATTGTTATTCTTACTGCTTTGTGCAAACTGATCCTCCAAAAGAATATGTGTCAGTAGCACCGTCATCATTTTTGGCAAAAGTGCACCGGTGTGTGTGTATTGGCGGTGATTTGCGTTGAGAGCGTGGGAAGAGGAGGGTGGTGGTGTGTTAAGGTTGGTGGGAGAGCAGACAGGGTGTCCGGCACCAAACCACCTCCCAAAATAAACGCCGTCCCTGCGTCTCTGTGTCTGTCCAGCGGCAGACCCGCAGGCTCTCTCAGCTCCAGCGGCAGCAGAGTGGAGTCTGGGGCCAGGCGGCCTGTCACAGGAACAACATGTCATCAGCTTCATCGCTCCCCTAATGGCTCTACTCTAGACCAGAGATATGGCAGACAGTATGTTGCCCCACCAAGGCGGCAGTTTACTCTGCAAACACACACACACACACTGTGGCTGTCCACTCCCAGCCATTTACAGGCTAGCAGTGGAGAGACTAGGAGGCCCCCTTATAAAAACAGTCAGGGGTGCTGGAGATAATGTCGAGCCAGACCTCTGGACTCAGGCCAGGCTGCCCTCTTAATCAGATGCCCATAGGAAACTCTGCATATGTAAACACTGCCAAGGGTTAGCAACACGGCCAGCGTTTACAGGGTTTACCTGCCAGGATCAGCGATCCTGACTTCAAGGAATATTTCAGCATTTAAAAGATGATTTGCTTTCGTGCAAAGATTTACATGAATACCACTCTGCTGCACACGCTGTTGGACATGATTTCACGCCCACGTTATGTGGGAGGAAAAGCAGTGATGGGAATGAGGCCCACTTCATGTCATTTGATGACTCGAGTTGTCTGCCGTCGCTCTGCTGGCGCCGCTGTTTCTTACTCAATACCAGAGGCTAAAGTAGTCTTAGCAAATTCACACTTACAAAAATGAAATGACTTGGAGGATAGTTTCAACTTTTAAGGGCCAAGAGAGTCTGCGGCAAAGTGGAGGTATCACTAACTCTGGATTTCAAGTCTCATGTGCATCACCATTACTGCATCATAGCAGCACTGTCCACTGACAGTGGTTCCCAGTTGCTGTTTGTGATGTTGTCCTATTAAAGCAATTAAGATTATTTTACAGAATCAGTACGTCCAATGATTCCAGAGATTTTAGCCAGCTAAAGCTCCAGTCACAAAGGCGACTCAGCGACGTAAAGGTGGCATACAATCCGTGTGACCTCCAGGAACCATTAAAAGATTGAAATTCACATTTTCATTTGATTGGCGTATTTCCTTATTGACCTGTGGTTGCCAGGGTTCACCAACCAGTCTCTAGGCCTGTGTGACTGGGGTTTAATGTTGGGATTATACTTCCTGACATGTGATAATTGGCACCACCATGGATATGCAGTCAGCGCTGTTGTGTTTTTATTCCAGTCTGCTTGCAATACTGTTGTGATTTACAGTTGATTCGATGGGAAGACATAGACATCCATAAAAGCCTTGCATTTCACCGTGTTAAATCTATGAAATTGATTGTGGTGCTATTGGGAACACAATTCCTTCTTTTGATCTTCTGCCTTCAAACATCTTGATTTTTGGCACCAGCAGTAAACCTATGCAGACTCAGAGTGGGGCCCTCTCAGTGGAGGATTAAGGTTTACTGTCCTGAGAACTGGCTGCCCTTATTTCCTAGACATTGTTGTCAAAAGTAGCATTACATCAAAAGTAAAAGTAGGAACCTGCACACTTTAGGCAGATTTCATTGAAATGCATACCTGTTATTTAGTTTTGCATTTTGTAATTAGGTTTTGTTTGTTTGTTTCGTTTTGACCTTTTGTTTTTACTTCAGTTTAGTTTCAGGTATTTTCCAGAGTGGGCGTGCGTGTTGACTCACAGTCTACAGTCGCCCTGTAGAGTCTCAATAAAAAATACCCATCAAAGCTTCATCGAGGAAGCTGTAATAGCATTTAAAAAACTAACTAACTAACAAATACTGAAATTGAGATTTACTTTATTATTATCTTTTTAAATTTTATATAGTTTTCCAAGTTCATCAAATCAGCAAGTTTAACTTCTTTTTTTCAAAAGTCAAAAAACTAAAACATTTTTAAATTTTTTTTAAAGTTTTACTTTTTATTTTAGTTTTAACTATAACAACCTTGGTGTTCGCCGTGTTGCAGGAAGACGTCACTTAACTGCTAGTACTTACTAGACTTATCTACACTGTACGTCCTAATAACAGCTTGCACAAAAAACTACTGATTTGACCTGTTGACTAACTTGAACAGAGGATTTTACACAAGACATCAACGATTGTTTGCTTTTGGTTGTACATCTGTACTTTTAGTGCTCCAAGTGTTAGCACCAAAGATTTGCTAAACCTTTAACTTTTCCCGTCATAATTGTGACGAGAACCTTGCGTGAATGTTTGGAATCATCACCACCTGATGTCGACGTACATTTTTTATCTTAAAAAATAAAAAGTACCATAAAAAGTAAAAAGTAAAATCAGCCTATTAAAAACTCACTAATGAACAATTTCATGTTTTCTGATCTGGCTAGGCTTAGCCAGATCAGAAAAAAAGGGGATTGTAGGGACCCTTTTATTTAGCAGCGTGACCATTTTTTGCTAACTAACACTGAACATTTGAATATCCCAAACCCTGAAAACACAAAAATCATGTGTGTGTGTGTTTGTTATCACTATGTCAGTTAAATAAACAGAGCATTTCTCTACTCAGCACACACTCATCCCCATGTGCTAGACTCCTGGCACCAGGGAGGATCATAATCAAGCGTCATCCTAAACTCACACAGTTCAGCTCAAACACTACAGCCATCCCTTTGAAACTAAACCGGGTTACCCCTTCCATGCATTTCCATGCACCTTTTTCTGCCTTTCTTTCTTCTTCCAGCAGCCACATGTTTATTTTTCTTCCTCTGTCCTCGCTGGTCCGACTCTCAGGCTCCCCACTGGGGCTGGACGAGCTGCTGACTGCACTAGTTAGCTCATTAATCACTCGTCTCCACTCCCCCTCCATTCTGAGAAACAGAGTCCCTAATTAATGGAAAGCACTTTATGACAGAACACAGGAGTTTCCTGGAAATTAACCATTAATCTAGACTTCCATTATATGTCTAATAGCATGAGGTGGGCGGGGATGGATCGGTATGAAATGGTGGAAAAAGGCGATCGGCATCACAATGCTAGCCTCAAACCTCAAACAGCCAAACAAAACAAAACAAAAAACACAAAAATACTCCAGCACCAGCTGTGTGGTCAAAGAAACAATTAATAGGATTTGATAATTTTAACTTAATAAACCAGGATTACATGAAACATGAAGTCTTAAGAGTCTGAGCTCTCACCGAACATTGCAATGACACGCTAAGACCATCAGGATTTTTTAAATTTTATCTCTGGATCAATCTCAATGGAAACTGTTCAGCATAAATTACACTTGATTTAATATCCTATTACACTTAAAGTGCACAATATCCTTCCTCATCATCCAGTTAAGTATGTATTTCCTCAGAACCCGTGTTGCATATCATGCTTTTCTTTGTTTCTTTCCTTGATGCGTATCTTTACTTTGATTTCTAATCCATGCAGAAAAAGCCAAACATTACATTGTAACCTTAAGAATGCATGAAAGCGCGTATGTTTTCCCAAACAGGGTTTGCACTGACACAGACCCTTCCCTGCCATCTTGCTTCTTCTGAATCAGCAACCTCTCTTTAGTTGTGTAAACATATGCAAAATTAAAACCATCACAAACAAAATCGAGCATGACATTCTCCTTAACCTATGATGTAAGTACCAAAATGATGAGCCTGAATCTGGTCCTGGGGTTTAGTGAGGCCAAAGGTTGAAGAATATCACATTTGTACATTTGTTTACTTTCACAGTATTGTCGTTTGTTTAGACTTGCATTGGGGAGAATAGTATCTAAGAAAACGTGGAAGGAAACTGAATGAAAACAAAGGAAAAGGAAGGGAGCCCAGTGTGATGGAGACTGTCTCTTACTGATCCTGGTTCAGTGTGAGGCGTTCAGACAGTGGCGCCACTGCCACAGCTAATCCATGATCGCTCACAGAGGGTTGTGTATTTATTTATTTCTGAGAAACAACCAAACAAAATAATAAATGGGGCTCGGAGAACTGCTGTGTTGTTATCGCGACTTAAAATCAGCAAGTGATCCTCGCTGAGGTCATGTTGTTCAAGTACTTGAAAACATCTATTTACAAGGTCACATCACTGGATCAAAGGCTGCAGGGTGCCTTTTTATAAATTTATCAGAGAGAAGCAACAGAAAGATAAAAGAGGCAGGGAGCGATGGAGAGTAGATGCAACAGATATTAACATCCAGATTCTAATCATCATGGCTTTTGGCTGGTGCCTTAGAAAAAGTCCACCAGGCTGGCAGCAAATCAAACAAATCAAACAATTTAATAAATGATAATAAACATAGACTGTAAATTGAAGATGGGTATGAAATGTCACGCTCTAGGTTGTCTCAACGTTAACATCATGGCTGTCCCTGATCCCATAGCATTTAAAAAATCATTACCTCTGTTAAAATGACACAACATTATCTCATATTTCATGATTTTTCCTAAAATTTGCTTATTAATTAAATAGTGAATTGTGGTGTTTGTGCACGATAAAAAGGAAAAACAAATCAGAGATCGAGTCAGAGATTTGATGTTGCGAGCACAGGGGCAGAGACGGGAGGGTGTCACTGAATGCATGGAGAACTGTCTGACTGTTCTGAGCAGCAGAGGAACCGTAGCTGAACTTAGCAGGCAATCCAAAGTGTGGAGATTTCATCTGAGTAAATAAAGACTGAAATCCAAAGCAGAACAACCAAACTGGTCAGGTTTCAGGCCTGGGCAGAGCTGAGGAGGTGATGCTGCACACTGAGGAAGATATGGACGAGATGAGAAACTTTGACTTACAGTGATGAATTGTAATTGTAATTACAGTAATTAATGTATTTAAAATATGTTTCCTACGTTTTTGTCGCCAGTGAAGTCAAGTTTAAAATATAGTCTTTATGCAGCTTTATTTTAGCTCAACTTTATTTTCACTTTCCATAAAGTTCTTTTTATGTAATAATTATGATTAAACAAGTAAAGGTTCAAGGTTCTTTATTTGTCACATGCATAGTTATACAAGTATAACACACAGTGAAATGTAGCCTGAC
>NW_005187585.1:281605-310255 GCF_000239375.1 Pundamilia nyererei
CCTGAGGTGCTCCTGTGTTGATGGTGATGCTGTTGGAGAAGCACCTGCCCACCCTCACCACCTGAGTTCTGCCAGTGAGGAAGTCCAACACCCTCACTGGCAGAACTAAGAAGTAAATTATTTAGATGTGTTAGCTACTATGTTATTTGTTATAGCCTTTGTTTATTAATTTATCAACTTTACTATCTGTAATAAAATGATCTACATAATTTATAAAGCTAATAAAATCCCCCCAAATAATTCTTAAATTCTTGCTTTGAGAAATCTTACTGAAAATTATACAAATTAGATGAAAATTAGCAATGTAACTTCTCATATCACATATTTGCCATTACTGATGTTGTTGCAGGACAGGGTCAATATGACCCCTCCTGGGAGTTCTATTAAAATTATGGATCCACAGATTTAATGGCACAAACACAGACACGTGCTAAAAATACTGCTCATTTGAGCAAATGAGGTCACCAAAACCAGAGCATACTTCCAAGCTGCTAGTATAAAATAGTGCTGTCAGCGTTAATCTTGTTAAAATGACGTTAACGCCATAACCGCATTAACGCAGAAAAATCTCCGTTAGCGCGTTAACGCGGATTGCCCTGTGTGTGGGGCAGCATGGCGCTAATGCGTGACACGAGCTCACAGTAGTTATGCCCGTCTTCTGCATACAGTCTATAGTTGCTGCTAATTTTGTTTTGTTTTGTTTGTTTATAGCCACAGATGATTAGATGATCTGTCTGGGGACCTTTAATGCATCTAGCATTAATCTCCATCTGCCTCTTTTATCACTTTTCTGTTGTCTGCTTATATAGACATAGACAAGGCGCTTGGGCATTTTAATACAGGAGTCTCCCTTTTGGAGAGGACCTCAAGAAATTAAAATCTTTGGCACTTTTCCTTTGGCATCATTTTGTAGCCTGGGAGGTTACTGCTAGGTTGTAACTCTTTATAAACAAAGGTGTTCACAGTAAAGCAAACTGTGAATTAGCATATTTTTTCCAAAAAAGCTGAACAATGTAATGAAACTCACAAACAGACCAAGTTGGTGCTTCGAATTTCAGAGTTTTTTATGGTTACATTAATAGATTTTTACATATTACAGAACTTTTTTTTTCAAACTGCTTAAATTGCTTTTTATATTTGTGCTGTTTTATTATCAGCTTGTCAAGCCACGAGGACATTTGCTACAACACGCATCCAGGTAATACACGGTGTCACAAAACATAATTTGGCGAGCATTTTTTTTAACAGCGTGTACAAGTTTTGACAAACTCTGCGTGTAGTTTATTGTACGGTGAATTATTTATGATCAATTTAGCTCCAGAGGAGAACATTCATCACAATCTTGACGTTTCTGCTATTATGCTGATTTGTAGGCCTATCCTCTCATATCCTCCGATACATGTACGTACAAACGAAGTTTCATGGGGTTGCTAAGGCCAGCGAGTGCAAAATACAACCTGAATGCTCTAAAGCATTCATTGTGTGCAATGAGTGATAATTAAATTAGACTATAAACTGATGTTATTAAAAAGCGTGACACATTTAATTTATTAATTTTTTTATTGTTTTTGACCTGCGTCCAAGTATCAGACCATCAAACAAAAATATTGCAAAGCAGGCTACTGTTTTATTGCACTCAATGAATTCCTTGTCAGAGTCTGGCACCTGCTTTGCCCACAGTGCAGCTTAACTGCCAGTAATTTGGTTGGTTGATGGTAGCAGCAGGTGTAGCCCCGAGCTATTAGATGAGGTTCAAATTTCAGCCACGCCGTGTTTCAGAGCAATAGAAGGCTTGATAAAGAGGTTTCTTCATATCTAGTAAAAAATAAAACAAAACGAAAACAAAATCGGGAATTTCCAGGACTTATAAAAAGAAATGTATTCGGTACGTCTGTGGGTTAGTCCAACGTCACATTTTGTGGCCTTATTTTGAAATGTGCGCTTTGAAATATGAGAAAACATCCACTGCGCGGCAGCTCCCTGGACAAAAATACCATGCTGATGTCAGAGGTGAGAGGGAAACAAGCATGAGTACTTCGAGATGATTGGAAGTTAACAGTAACTTAAATAACCACTTGTTACAACTAATGTACGCAGCAGACCATCTCTGACGCCCAACATGTCGAACCTCGAAGCAGATGGGCTACAGCAGCAGAAGACCACACCTGCTGCAACTCCCATTAGCCAAGAACAGGAAACTGAGGCTACAGTTCACAGTCAGAATTTAGTAAAAGCAACATAAAAGCATAGATCCATCCTGCCTTGTATCCACAGTTCAGGCTACGTGTGTTGTAATGGTGTGGGGGATATGTTCTTAGCACACTCTGGGCCCCCTGGTACCAAATGAGCACCGTTTAAATACCACAGTCTATCTGAGCAGTGTTGTTGACCACGTCCATCCTTTTTGAGACCCATCTTCTGCTGGATAACGCTCCATGTCACAAAGCTCAGATCATCTCAAACTGGTTTCATGAACATCACAGTAAGTCAGCTGGACTCAATTGACCTCCAAGTCACCTGATCTCAATCCAACAGATGCCGTCACGTTTACATGAAATGTTTCCAGCAACTTGTTGAATCCGTTTCAAACAAACTGGCAGGGAAATCGGGGGGGGTCATCTCTGATGGGACTCTAATGCTCAAGAACACAGAGTTATGTTTCTCTTTAGAAGACAAGGACACCTTTCTTAGCTGTAAATAAAACTTTTTGGCACAAACCAAAACGAAGTCACTACCATGCTACGTGTTTTTGTGTGTGTAACAGTGTCTGAGACAGATGTATGTCCCCGCAACATGAGCATTACAAGCACACAAACAAACCGACACACCCACGCAGAGTCAAATGCAGCAGGAATTCTCGACGGCCTTTTAAGGCCACGGCGGGAGACGTTAACGCTGCCTCGCCGGTGACATCTTTATGCTCGAAGATGATTCTTATTAGGAAAAGAAATCGCAGCGATCGTGGTCTAAGTGAAAAATTAGCGCCATAAACCTCGAGCCGTCCGTAGTGTGTGGCTCGGTTTAGTCAAAACAGGACTGGACTACACCCACGGCTCTGCCAAACACACTGAGAGCTCTGATTCTGTTTACACAGCGGAGGCTGAATGCTCAAGGAAACACACTCAACATCGCGTGTAATTGCTCTGTAAGTGATTCTCTCGCTTGACTTCAAAGACGAGAAGAGCCGCAGTTCAAGGGTCAGAGGCTCGACTGCTGCCCAAATGCTCCCAATTTCCTGTTTCGTCTAGTGGCGTGAGCCCAAAGGGAGCCACAATGTGATGGCCACCTTCTGCTCAAGGCGAGGAGTCAAGAAGCTCCATTTGTGTCTGCTCATCCTTCTGTTAATCTCATGATTGTTGAGCTCGTGCTTTTTTCCTTTCCTCTCCGAGTTTATGATGGGTTTAAGCCTTTTAAAGGTTATACCATACAAAGTTACACAAGAAGCCTATGGAATGCAGCTTTAACTCCCTTATTTCATCTTGTCAGGATAAACCCTGTTTTACTGCCACGGTAAACAACATCCTCGCTCTCCCACTCTTTTCCCCCCCCCTTCCATCTTAAATCAGCAGCTGCGATAGGGATGTTCACATGCAGCACTGTGCTTTTTTTCCCATACTGTTGTACTTTACAGTAAAAAGCGAGACGACTTCATGTTATAGAGAAAAGGGGAAAGTTTGAGCCTGCAGAAAAAGACGTTTTCCTGTCTGTCTCAGGTTTCTCGCTGAACTCGCTGCACGGTTAGAACGAACATCAAATTTCGGTACATCTTATTATAGAAAGCACAACAGTCAGAAAACACAAAGTACACATGCAAGCCCCTTTGGGGGGGGTGGGGTTATGTGCGTGTGAGTGGCCCCGGCACTAAATTACACTGCAACATGCTCCCTCTCAAAGCCCACATCTGGGATTGGCCTTGACAACTGGATGCTGTGCTGCTCTAATTTTGGTTACTTTTGTTTATAACCCTATAATAGAGACAGTACAGGACCACAGGGCTGGGATGAAGGAGGACAGGACACAGGCAAAGTAAAAGCAGTTATTTTAAAAAAGCCTGTGGGGACACTGACTTTTTAGGAAAAGCATGAAGTTATAGAAAATAAATAAAGCTGGTTAAATTCATTTTTGGGGGGTTTGTTTTGTTTGTAGATGCTTTTCTCTTCTGTTTCCTTATAAAAGGATTCACACCATCACAGCAGTTCCCCGTCAAACCCGACGACTGCAGGTCGTAGCTTGTTGCGTTGGGTAAGCATGAACAGAACAACAATGCCAATCTGTAATTACACTGGAAGCAGATCAGGGCTTTGCCAGCCTACTTGCGCTCTTTGGAGTTTCAACATAATCACTAAATTCTCTTTACTAGCAACGGTTAGATGGTGCCGAGCAGGCTTTTAAACCAACAGCATCTCATTTCTCAATTGCTGCTGACTCGGGTCACATTTTTTCAGTCTTCTGTCGTCCAGCTTTGGTGACAGTGTGGAAACTGTAAGCTCCGTTACCTGTTCTTAGGACAGTGTGATCTTCTGCTGCTGTAGCCTGTGTGCATCCAGGTTCAGTGTTCACTGTTCGGAGGTGCTCTTCTGCATACCTTGGTTTTAATGAGTGGCTATCTGAGTTCAGCTCAGCTCAAAGCCGTCTGGTCGTTCTCCTCTGACCTCCAACATCAAGGCATTTTCACCCAGAGAACTGCTGCTTACTGGATACTTTCTCTTTTTCCAAACATTCCCTATAAACTCCACAGATGGTTGTGTGGGAAAACTCTAGTAGATAAAAGCATCCCTGTTGCCCGTTCTGATGTTTGATTTGAACTTCAGGAGGTCCTCTTGACCACATGTTGAGCTGTTGCCACGTGATTGGCTGATGAGATATATTCATTTACAAGCAGTTGAACCCAATTAACCTAATGAATTCGCTGGTGAGTGGATGTGAGTTGAGAACAAGCTTAAAAACTGTATCATAGTTAGTTTGAAATAAATGGATGTCATGTGGATAATAGTACTGTTAGTTGTTTTATATAAGAGTTTCTGTAAACCATTTTCCTCCTCTGGCATTTCACAAAATGAATTTAATAATCCTTATTATAACCGACCATTACAATTACTCATGTTTCTCTTTGTCTAAACTAGGCCATGAATATTTGATTGCAAATGACCGTGTCCTATGTGGATCATCTGGCTTCAGCTTTTGCCAAACATGACATTTTTCTTCTTCTTGGATTGATTTTAAAATCTGACATTTCTCTGAGAGTTACATTTTAAACCCATGAAACACCTGTCAGGTTTATTTTCACCAAAACCAAATTTTAGTCTCGTAAGGAAACTGATAATCATCTCTCAATCCTTTAGTCGCGTTTAAGCCAAACATTACGTCTGCAAATAAATAAAATTTTAAACTCGAGACACTGAAGGAAGATTTCTTTTGTTTATTGCAAAATTGTTTCAATTTTCTTATTAAAACTCACTGGCATTCAGTTGATTTGACGACAGCAATAACTCATAAACGTCTCTTGATTCTCCGATGAATGCTCACAGTTTTTGAAAAATAAAACAAACCGTGCACCACAATAAAAGCGGCACTGACAGATTCAAAGAAATTTGGACTCATCTTGCTGTGTAACTGAAATCTGACTCACTGTAACTCAAACCTGCATGGGACAGCGCAGCAGCATTGTGCAACAGCAAAACCCCTAATCTCTGCCTGGGGACAAATTACATTTGGGCTGTAATATTATCTAAATAAGGAATCATTTGTTTCATAACTTCGGGAGAAAACTCAATCACAGGAGAGCAGAAAGAAAGCAAACACGGAAAACGAGATTCCACAAGATCAGATCTGGATTGAGTTTAATTTAATAACTAAATTTCTTCCTGAATAACTTATGAATTCCTCGCCATCTTCTAGATTAGATTCTGCGTATAAAAATACTGCTTCGCCTGCTCTGCAGCATCAGAATCGTCTCATCTGCCTGCGCTCTTGTCTTCTCTGCTTCTTCTCGTTCACCTCCTCCGGCGCCGACGGGCTTTCTGCCATAAACCAGGGGCCCAGGAAGTTTACCCACAGCAAGTAGAGGGCACGGGCCGGGGCCTGGCACACACACACAGGACAAACTTAAATTATGACGTGTGTGGAAAACAAAATGAAAAGAAGTCGGGACTACAAAAGCTCTTACCAGCAGCCAGAGATACCAGAAGTAAGAGGAGATGGTGCTGAGCACTTGCACTATGGCTGTGAGCAGGATCACGTCCTTCAGGTGTCTAAAACCAGAATTAATCATCACTGAAAAAGAACATGTGACCACAGCAAAGGACACAGAGCTCTCATCAGGCCGCCTGGACCTTTGCACACGTGCCACGGTTCAGGTGGTTTCCAGCAAATGTTTCACCTCGGGCTCCTCGAGGCGTTACAGTAAAGCCACATTCACAGTCTCATCTTGGAGTCTCGACATGGAGTACAACCACATGAATGTCTTTTGGGGTTTTTTAAAGTACAAGCGTGTTACTGGCAACACTCCTGACCTCAGGCGCCACCTTCAGGCCTGCACACTGGACTCTTCCTATATTTTCATCCGCAATGAGGTTCCTCCTCACAAAAAAGTCAGGTCGGGCAGACACAGAGGTTGATGATTTGTGATGGACAATTTAGAGGTCCATCACCACTAGAGATTCTCTATTGATGTCTGGAGAAGACGGCGTTGTACGGGACAGCAGCCAAATCTAAATCTGGTGAAGCCTTTGCTTGAAATTGAACTACTTTTATAAAGCGCTCAAAAAGATGAAGAAGCACTTTTTAATCAGACTATAGCATCAAGTCAGTTAAAGTTGTGGGATATTGATCTGGTCAGGATGTTAATCGGTTTCAGCTGCTTTGGTCTTTATGAAATTATCAACAGGTGCACTAGAGCGGCGACGATGAGCCTCCTTTCATTTGTTGAGCAGTATATTAATTGTGTCATTTTATTTTTTCCAAAGACAAAAAATGCTGTGAGAGCTCACGCATGTTGTTAAGTGGAAAAACACCAAAAACTCTGTTTAGTTTCCACAATGCACAAGTAGGACAGATATACCACCGCACTTCAACAAAAGCTGGAAATGCCTCACACACCTCACTGGACGGTGTGAGACATCTTGGAGGGACGACTTACTCTGCCATTCCCTGCTCCATGTTTAGGTCTATCCCTCCGTCCAGGAGACTTCCATCGTCAGCAAACGCCGGCTTGGCCATGGCTGCCATGGAGCGGTAACTCCCGACGTACACCGCCAACGCGAACACGAGCAGCAACTGCCAGAGGAGTCGTAGAAGAGTTTTAAAGCCAGAAACATTCAATCCTATTTGCGGACATTCACAGTTTAAATTATGGTCTTTAAATAAACTCACCCATGTCCAAAATGTGGACGAACTGTAGAAAACCAAGAAATTTACAGCGGCGTATATCGCCTGCAGAGGAGCACAAGAGACCTGCGATCACTATTTCAAACAAATTATGAATTACATTTTTTTTAAAATAAAAAATGCACCTAAATCAATATATAAACACCCAAATCCTGCAGTCAGGACTTAAACTGATATTAGATCTGAGTGTCCCAAATAGTCAAAGCCTCAGAAAATGAAGTGTGAACACGCTTTGATCCCCTACGAATCAATTTCTCACCCTGGAGACCCTGTAAAGGCCTGAAAACATGACTGAAAACATCCAAAAACAACACAGGGCCTCTTACATTCGCTCCGAGGATGACTCTCGTGTAGAACTTCAGAGTGGCTTCATTCTCCTCGTAGATCTGCTTCTTTCCCTTCGTGCCAACTTTACCTTTGGGCTGATGGGCAAAACACAGAGGGCAATGACAGCGTTACCATACGTATCCAAGCATTTTAATTAAGGCAGGCGCAAAAGCTTTCAGATACTTCTTTCTTACTGTATGGTGTTTGGCTGGATCTATCAGCTTCTACCATAAATATCTGAAATAGAAGAACTCAACTCATCTATACCACCAATGTGTGTACGTCTTCAGAGTTATTAGATCTACAACTAGGTAGGGAACAATGTCTTAAAATGAGCAGGTAATCTTAGCGAAGATGTCACCTCTGGACTCGAGCTTCTCTCCAGTGATGACAAAGCACCACAAGACAGTAACACAGTGGTTGTTCCACTGGCCCCACTTACATTTGGACATAAAGCATATGGACTAGGGCTGTGCGATATGACCAAAATCTCATATCCCAATATAAAACATCTATCGTCCCAATAACGAAAAAATTTAATATTTTCTGTAAATTCTGTGACTCTCGGGTAGGTGAAGTGTTTCCAGCTAGGCATCGTGTACCTGGAGTAGAGTGTTTTAACCGATGCATGAAACTACACATTTTTAGACATTTTAGACACTTTTAGACAGGTTGTAACGTTCGCCGTTTTCTTTGTATTTATTACACGGCGTGCTGCAGGGAAAAGCCTGTTCTAACGTTTGAGTCTAAGGTTTATTTTTTAGCACCTGACGACTCTTTTTTTGCTTCTCATCCGTCAATACTCTGCATACTTTTTCACGTGATTCCGTTTATTTTGAAAGGTCTCAACAGGATCTTGAGCTTTATTGTGAAAGGTTTATGTGGAAATAAACAAGCGGACATGCGATGGTTTTACCGTCGTTGTTGCTAACAACAACGCATAAAAACAGGCGCTTGTCCATCTGTAGTGTGGTTATATAAAATATAAGAGAAAGAGAAAACTTTAAGAAATTAATATAGCCACTACAGTGACCATCAAAATAATGAAAAGATATTGCCGTAAACAGTTTATTTTGCGACACCACGAAATAAACCATAGCGTAAAATGAAAGGATAGACGTTTTTATATCGTCATCCGATATATATCGTTATATGAACAGTCCAAATTTTGGACTACACTTCATTTTCCCCAAAATTAATGTAAACACTTTAAGGCACATTTTCACGCTTTTCCAACCAGCCAGAGGCCAGCCAAGTATTGGGAGTTTTCTAACACCTCTGGTTAAGAAATGGCATTAAAAAAACGCCGTTTAATTATTCAAAAATGGCGCCTTTACTCCTCGCAAAGGGGCGATAGAAAACCGTTCAGTGCCTTTGCAATCCCCAAACTGCTCTGTTATGATGTCGGGGCAGCATGGGTATGTGCAACTTGTTTTTTTGCGGATGCCATGATGCTGACCCTACCACGATGCCGCCCTGGGCAACTCCCCATGTCGCCCATATCTAAGACCGCTACTGGTTGTACGATTTACAAATGCATGAGCATACACTCAGAACGTTAATTCACTTCTTCAGTCCATTAAATACGACGTTACTGTGATATAAAAAACAAAATTAGGTTTAAAAAGTGCGTCCTACAGAAGGAACACAGATTAAAGCTTCCACTCACATGAAACCTTTTCATTATGTTTTCAACTGATGATATCTGACATGATGCACAATAACTAAATATCAGTGTAGGGGTACAGTATCAGTAATGAATGAAGTGTGAAGGTTTTAGCAGATAAATGTAAACATCTTTGTCAAGATCAATTTTGTCTTCAATGTAAAATATTTTAATGCACATTTTTATGTGATTACATTAAAAGTTTGCCTTTGCTCTGTTTATTGTTCCCTCTGCAAAAATACAGGCCCGAATCAAAAGATGTTTAAATACCTTCTTCTTCTTCATCTGCCTCCATCTCACCCTATCCCTAGCATCCCCCTTTATCACACCAACACTCTGTGCGTCCTCCTTCACTACATCCATGAACCTTCTCTGTGCTCCTGCTCTTTTCCTCCTGCCCGGCAGCTCCATCTTCAGCATCCTTTATTAAATATATCCTCTATACATGTCCGAACCATCTCAGCCTTGCTTCTCTAACTTTGTCTCCGAACTGCTCGACCTGTGCTGTAACTCTGATGTACTCATTTCTAATCTTGCCCATCATGGTCATTCCCAATGAAACTCTTAGCATCTCCATCTCAGACACCTCTACCTCCTGCTATTCTTCAGCCACAGATCATCCCTGACACTCATCTCCACCTGCTCTACTCTCTTCTTCACCTCTCTCCGTTGTCTTGTATGACTGACTCCAGGTATTTAAACTCATCTACCTTCAGTATCTGTCTGATGCAGGGCATGCGTCAGCAAGAAGGTCCTGCGTTCAAACCTTTTGGCTGGACAGTGCGTGTCTGTATGAAACGCTTCTCCCATACTGCCGATACCAATTCTTTTAACCTGTACAGGCAGCTTATGTAGGGGAGAGCGGTGTGTCATGATTTATGACATGAATCATCATCAATTTGCATATTCTGAACACATTTTAGTGACCACCAAATCACTGTGATTTTTACTTAGTAAAATGAGTTAACACAACAAAACACACCTTTCAGCTTTTCATGTATTTTGGGGACCTGGAGTGTAAATGTGCCCGTCTTTAAAGCACTTTGGGCTTTAGGGACAGGGCAGCTTCTGTGGTATCAATGTGGCCATAAGGTGTAAATAAAATAAAACAGACATGGGACTCAAAACGAAAAGGTTCAGACATTTTTTCATAGTGTATATTTGAGGTATTTCTCTTTAATTTCCCCCCATAATTATGATAATAATTTAACACAGCTGAACTGAATCGGATAGAAACAAAGTATCCGCGCTAGTGTCCAATACCAGCGTCGGTATCGACACTCCCGATACATGGATCGATCCCTTCCACCACTACTGCATAGCAGCACGCGTGAACGAAGCCGGGGTGGGAGAGATCAAACGTGAGAAAGTGACAGAAATCAGATTCTTGTATTGAGTTTGTTTTCACGCCATCGCAGAACAAACCGCAGGCTTCTGATGCTCTCTGCAGCTGAGTCGGTGCATCAGCTGCGGTACAGCATTGAGGAAATGTGGAAGTGAACTACTCAGCTCTGCCGCATGTGTGTGTGCCTCACCGCCATTCGCTCTCCGGACCGGTGCTGCTGCTGCTCTCCTCCGCTGCCGTCTTCTTGGACATCGACCTCCGAGCCGCCGCTGCCGCTCTGCTCGTTACTGCATTAAACCCGTCCAGACTCTTGAAACACATCAGCACTCACGGCTTGTGTGGGGAATAGCAACACATCCGGCGCACGATTATGGCATCATCAGCTCCATTTCCGTCTCCCGCGTCTTTGCGTAATCGTTGTGTAGTTTTTTTCTGTTTGTGTTTTTTCAGGAGTGCGCAGCAGCTGCTCCAGTAAACTACTGCCATCTTTACCTCAGCTTAACAGTTAGTTCAGATTTTGGGCCCAGACAATGGCTGGCGACAACGAGGACACCGCCCTGAAAGAAGCCAGGAGACGCGAGCGTCAGGTAACTTTGGAGAATACTGACTCGGACATCGGGTTTTGCGGCTGGCTGCTGGTCGGCCTCTCCCTCCTCCTCGTGCTGCTCACCCTGCCCTTATCTATCTGGATGTGCATCAAGATCGTGAAGGAGTACGAGAGGGCCATTATCTTCCGCCTGGGGCGCATTTTGCGTGGTGGAGCCAAAGGACCGGGTTTGTTCTTCATCGTGCCGTGCACCGACAGCTTCATTAACGTGGACATGCGCACCATCACCTTCGACATCCCACCTCAAGAGGTTCTGACCAAAGACTCGGTGACAGTGAGCGTTGATGGCGTGGTCTACTATCGCGTCCAGAATGCCACCCTAGCTGTGGCCAACATCACTAACGCGGATGCAGCCACGCGCCTGCTGGCCCAGACCACCCTGAGGAACGTGCTGGGCACCAAGAACCTGGCCGAGATCCTGTCCGACCGCGAGGAGATCGCGCACAGCATGCAGTCGTCACTGGATGACGCCACGGATGACTGGGGAATCAAGGTGGAGAGGGTGGAGATCAAAGATGTGAAGCTGCCCCTCCAGCTCCAGAGAGCCATGGCGGCTGAGGCAGAGGCGAGTCGCGAGGCCAGAGCCAAGGTGATCGCCGCCGAGGGGGAGATGAACGCGTCGCGGGCGCTCAAGGAGGCCTCCCTGGTGATCGCAGAGTCTCCGTCCGCCCTGCAGCTGCGCTACCTGCAGACCCTCAACACCATCGCTGCCGAGAAGAACTCCACCATCATTTTCCCGCTGCCGCTGGAGATGATGCAGGGCCTCATCAAACACTGAGGAGGCTAAAATCCACACACTAACACAGCACGGATCACCTGACATATTACACAGTCCCTCCCTCTGTTAGGCATTCCTCTGTAACCATCAGGTAACCGAGTGGGCTTATTTTCAAGGTTTCCTATTAATAAGCCACGAATTAGTAATTATTGGTGTGGCACAGATGATAGAAAGTTATTATATATAACACTGCTGGGGTGGGTTTTATTGTGAATTTCCACTTGTGGTGTTTTGCAGTGAACCATGGCAAACACACCTACAGCAGCCCGATTTACTGCTGTAGAAGCCTTGAGGCAAAGCCTAAGCCAAACCCCTTTTTTACATAGCAGGGATTGAAACCCATAATTAATTATATTAGGGCATTTTACAAGATATGTCATAGATTAAAAAATAAATAAACTGGGATGAACACAAATAGAGTCATTATATTAAAAAAAAAGCAGTCATAAATGACTCCAGTCTGTCATTTACATAGCTCTGTGGCTGTGGAATTAAACCACTAGTGCTAAGATGATGCTTGGTGAGTTGCTCCCTGTGGTTTATAATACACTGCATTGAGACGGTGGCATTTTTATTTCCTTCTTTCATCTGAACCCAGCCTGCTGTGTTTAACCAGCAGCAGCACTCACACATAGATCAGGAAATAATAACTATATTTTCTTTTAGCAAAGCAAGTTTGCTCACTTCACTTTTCTGTTTAGCTGACCAGCCTCAGCTCTCCATCAGCTCTTGTCCATTCAGCATGCTCGCTCAGTCAGTCCAGAGCCGGAGGTGCCAGACGCCCAGCAAAATCTCCAGCGGCTGGCTCGGCGTGCCTGCCAATAGCTGACCGCTGACTGAATTCGGAAATTGTGTATGAGCCTTAAACCAAATCAGCGAGAGTGCAGTTTAACTCTTATCTTGTTACATTTTGGTTACAAATGTAGAAATTGTGAGTTTAAGTGCCTGATAGATATGTGGTCTACAGCTGCACACACACACACACACACACACACACACACACACACACACACACACACACACACACACACTGGTCTATATATTTCTCAGCACTGGTACAGCTGCCAGCATCTCAGTGCTGCAGTTATTTAAAGTGTTTTCATTATATAAGTATTCTGACTGTACTGTCTGTTACTATTGCCAAAACCTTACTGAATGTGTTTTAGACTAATTTTAAGTGTAAAACTCAGACTAACCTTAGACCTGACATCATCGTTGTTACCTTTACCTTTAGTCTCTCCCGCTCGTTGGATGTGATTGTGAGGATGAAGGACAAAAAGCTGACATGTTTGTGTGAAATGTTGAATTTGGGCTTCAAACCTTGAATGCCGTGAATATTGTTAATGTAATGTATTCCTGCCGATGTTGAACTTCGCTCCACTGACCATGAAGAAGCAGGGAGTCGTGTTTGAATAAGCTGGTCAGAAAGCGAGGATCAGTCAGAGTTACCAAGTAATTATACAGAAACATACACACACACCTTTTCTCTAGTTGCCACTATACTACTACATTATAAGCTGAAACAAGTCGATGGTTGCTGAACTTGTGTGTTTACTCTAAACTCTCTAATGATCCACAGCATGTAACAGGTGGACAAGCGGTTCAAACACCCACAGATGAGCAGCCACACCTCAGTACATGGCTGTCAGTTGTTTCTTTTATTTTGTTCATCCCGTCAACCTGTGTGGCTTCATTGTCTGCTTAGGTGAAGCAGAGGCTGTAAATCTTACAACCAAAAGCCTTAATGTACTGACATGTATTCATTTTACAGTCCAGTATCACTCTATGCACTTCTATACAAAGTTATCTAAAGAAGTTACTTTACCTATTTTATTTTTTTTAATGATATTTTATCACTTGCGCTCAAAAGCCAAATACTAGCCTTTGTATTAATCTGTATTAATCTGTAGTATATCTGCAGTTTGCATGTGTTTCCCTCTTTTTAGCATTTCAAGAACAGAGTTTCTAAATGGAGCTTGCATTGTTTAGTCTGTCTGTGATCAAGCAGTGTTTTATATATAGAGCCCTGTGAAGTTTATTATAGTTTTGCTGTTGCCTCACGAAGGGCTCGCTTTTGTGGGACAAACAGGTTTAAGTTACCTGTCGCTGCAGGATACAAAGGCTGTGACATTATACTACACTAACTTTTATCTCTTTTTTTGCTGTTACAGTGAAAGAGGAGTATCAGATGCTGTGGAGCTTATGTTAAGTCAAAACATGTGTGTTGAAGTTGGATTCAGGATTATTGTTGGTGTTTGCTTTGCTGACAAACGTATATGATTTTGTCTTGAGATATGTATATGACAGATAAAGGTGACAAATAAAGATCTGACTGAAAAGCAAGTCTCATCATTTGGCAGCTGTCTTCAAACACAGTAGGGTACTAAACTGGACAACTTATGAACAACTGTATAAATTAGCTTTAATTTAAATGATCGTCGGGACAAAAACTTTTTTTGATTGTTTTTTTTTATTATTTAAAAAAAACATCACATTCTCTCAACAGCCACTTTATTACATACATTTCAGCAGCACTGGGTTGGACCCTCTTACTTTCAGAGCCTCTTTAATTCTTCATGGCACAGATTCAACAAGGTGCTGATTTCTCTGGGATTTTGGTTCATGTTGATGTGATGGTGTCACACAGATTGGTTCATCCATTGCAGCAGAAATAGACTCCTGAGATCAGACTCGTTTCCACTCTCCTGTTGTTCAGTTAGTGAGTCCATATGAATTACAGCCTTGGTTTCCTGTGGCACTCTGTGCGGTCTTCTGCTGCTGTAGCACATCTGCTTCAAGGTTCGACATGTTGTGTGTCCACAGATGCTCTTCTGCATACCTTGGCTATAACTAGTGGCTGCATTTTTGTCCGGAGAACTGCTGCTCATTGGATATTTTCTCTTTTTCAGGCCATTCTTTGTCAATCCCATTAGATCAGCAGTTTCTGAAATACTCTGACCAGCACCAATAGTCATGCCAGGTTCACTCTTTTTTCATCATACTGATACGCAGTTTGAATTTCAGCAGGTTGTTTTTACCGAGTTGCTGCCCTATGTTTTGGGGATTAGATATTACATTAATGAGCAGTTGAACAGATATTATACCAATAAAGTGGCAAGTGAGTGTCAAATTAGCTAAACAAAAAACAACCAACAACCACAAAACAAAAAACACAACTAGTTGGATGAACTTTCCCCAAAATGTTTTATTTTTCTCTTTGGAAGTTATTCTTCCACCAGCCTAGCTGTTCCTGAATTCTCCAACTAATTTGGATTCTTAGAGTGCCAAACCTCCTTCCTGTAGTTGAAAGTGAGTTGTGAACAATGGACGGGGTTCCATCTGCTGGCCATTTCTAGAAGTCGCACTAAATAAATAAATAAATGAATAAATACATTTAAAGCAGAAACGATGTTTAGAATAGTTTTGCTATTCAAGTATTGTATTTGTTTTTTATGGGGTAAGGATATAATTTCTTTTATAGGGTAATATAAATTTTTTTCCTCTAGAATTTAATGTCATGGTTTAAAATGCCACAGTGCTGTCAGGGTCTCCTGCATGGGGTGCGAGATGTTGTCCAACAGAAATGACAGCTTAGCCACCATTCTCCTGTCACTCAGCACCTCCACTCTGTCCAGAGAGCATCCTAGAACAGAGCTGGCCCTCCGGATCACCCTGTTCAGTCTCTTCCTGTCCCCAGCAGAGATGCTGCTGCCCCAGCAGACCACACTGTAAAAGATGGCTGAGGCCACCACAGAGTCATAAAAGGTCTTCGGGAGTGGGCCATTCACTCCAAAAGACCTGAGCCTCCGCAGCAGGTACAGCCTGCATCTGAATTATGAGTCCGGCCAGTTTATTGTTCAACAACAAGGTACCTGTAGCTATCCACAGCCTCAATGTCCATACCTTGGATGTTCAGTGGTTGCAGTGGAGGATGTTTGTGCCTGCAGAAGTCTACCACCACCTCCTTGGTTTTACTGGCGTTGATCTGGAGGTAGTTCAGCTGGCACCAGTCCACAGAGTCTTGGGTCAGTTCTCTGTACTCCCTGTCGTCCCCATCAGTGATGAGGCCGAATACTGCAGAGTCATCAGAGAACTTCTGAAGGAAGCACTGGGAGTTGTGGGAGAAGTCTGCAGTGTAGATGGTGAAGAGTAACGGAGCCAAAAACATTCCCTGTGGGGCCCCTGTACTGGAGACAACCCTGTGTGACACACAGCTCTGAGTTCTCATGTACTGTGGTCGGTCGGTGAGGTAGACCCAGTATCCATGACGTGAGGTGATGGTCCACTGTGTACTCCAGCTCTCCTTCAGAACTGTGGGAAGAATGGTGTTGAAGGCACTGGAGAAATCAAAGAACATGATCCTCACAATGCTCCCAGCAGTCTCCAGCTGAGAGACGGAACGATGTGGAAGGTGAGTGACAGCATCATCCACTCCAATGCCAGGTTGGTAGGCAAACTGAAGTGGGTCCAGTGATGAGCTCACCAGAGGCCGAAGCTGAGCTAGGACCAGCCGCTCCAGGGTCTGCATCAGGTGGGATGTCAGAGCCTTCGGACGTAGAGTCTTTGGCACTGGTACAACACAGAAGGGTTTTCCAGAGCTGTGGAACTCTCCCCAGCCTCAGGTTTAGGTTGAAGATATGCTCCATCACCCCACACAGTTGGTCTGTTTCTCCCTAACGTTTAGCAGTTAGCACCACAACCACAGTTTAAAATTTTAACAAGAAATAGCTTTGATCTATTAAAAGTAATAGAAAAAAAATTCAACCACAGTGATTATACGATATTTAAAGTGGGATTTTGTATATATAGTTTTCCGCATAGGTTTTATTATTAAGCAGGACTTGGATTTATTATTATTATTATTATTATTATTATTATTATTATTATTATTATTATTATTATTATTATTATAACTACAACAACAATAATAATGTTGTTGTTAGTGGTAGCAGTAGAGGTTGAGATTGTGGTAGCAGCATTAAAATCATTATTAAAGAAGCATTGTTACTATAAAATAGTAAAGAGTAAAAATTCGCTTTTTTCCTCATTTGTTTTTAGCCACGCCACTTTTGTCCCTTCACGGTCCTCGTAGCCTGCTCTTGTCTAATAACAACCCTGCGGCAGCGGCGGCTCGTCTGTCAGATTCTTTAGTTGGAACTTGCTGGAGTCGTCGTCTTGCGCCGATGTTAACCTAATATTTGTACCTCAGTCCTGAACTGACACTACACGCTACACGATGGAGTATCTGTTCCAGGTGAAAATCGGCGCTCTGATCGGGTTGTTGCTCCTAACTCTTCTTTTTGGATTTATCCCCGCTCGGATCAAATGGTTCAGAGAGACAAATGGGACAGGTTGGTACACAATAACATGAAAAAGGAATGGCATAAGCAGCTGCTAATAGCAGCAGTATCTGTATTTGAGAGGGTAAAATATGTGACTGCTATAATCTGATTTTCAAATACCGAGATCTCACCAATCTCAGCTCAAAAGGCGGAAAGGGGGAACAAATTATTAATATTACTTGTTCTCTGTTAGTTGTGTCTCGATGTCACCAATGCCGAGCTAAACGGGAGAAGTTGCTCATTCCTGTAAGGTATTCCTGCCTCTTTTGGGATTTGCTGCCATTTACAGATAAAGGCGGAAACCTTAATTTGCAAGAAATGTAAACGAAGTTTAGTGTAGCTTCAGAAAAGCCCAGTTACAGGAGCTCAATGGTTTCACCGTTGTAGTTTCCAGTGGATCACATGATCACATATCACCTCCCTGATAATGTTTTAAGTGCTGCAGTTGATTTTTTTAGCCCGGTCCTGGAAACTGAACATGCGCAGCATAAGTGTTGAAAAACAGGGTGGGTCTCACACGTGGAGGGCAAGATAATGCTGTAGATATTTTAATGTCTACATTTTGACGGTTTATTTTTTCTAATATCACAGCAGTCATTTATGTCAGTCTAAAGGGTTAATCTGTCCAATCAAGTGAACCATCCTCTGACCTCTGGCTTCAGTCACCTGATAGCTGTGAAGGTTAAAACTCTGATGTCACATTTCTAGAACACAAAAGTGAAAATATGAATTTGAAAAAAATGTGTTATAGAGGTGAGTTAAGTTCGGCTTTCTTACAAGGAAGTGAAAGCATCAATTCTGGCTTATTGCTGCTGGAGTACTCTTTTGAGTCATCTTTGCGTGAGCGTGAACAGACATGTGTCACATGATTTTCCAACAATTCAAAGGGTGGAGGGAAATCCCGTGATTTAAAGTTGGACATGTACCATTAATCTTTCAGATTTAGGTTTAGGTTCTACTGAACGATCAGATGAAGCTGAAGGCTAGTAGTGATTTAACAAGAGCCCGGCCCCTCCTGTGTTCAAAAATGATGACATCATTGTCAGTGTTCTTTATTTGTAAACAGTATGTTTTAGTGACAGGTCATAGTTTATTAGATTCCCAGCAATACATTTTGCATACTAGTCAGTAGCATGGGCTTTTTATCTGTTATGTTCTAATAAAAGAAATCAACATATAAGCTAGTACAGCTAGGGGAGTAATACAGACTGCCATCTGGCCAGGCCTCTGTTGTGAAAGAAATTTGATCTCCATTGGGTTACCTGGTTATAGAAGGCTAAATAAACCAATAAAAAAGCCATTATATAGGACAAGGTTTTACTGCTGTGTTTGAGTTTGTGCTGAAACATAAAGCATGTTTTGTCTTCCTCTTTGCAGATGTTCATGGCATGGTTCTCAGTTTGATCAGCTGCTTTGCTGGTGGGGTTTTCCTGGCAGCATGTCTGCTCGACATCATTCCGGATTATCTGTCAGACATTGGCACAGTGCTGGATGCTCGGGAGGTGGAGGTATCTCGGAATAATGATTTAGACGAACTCGTAAAGGAAACAATATAATATAAGATAATATATCATATATTTACAATGCATTGATCTGTATTCCCAATTAATGTTATTTTTTTGCATGAACAACCTCAGATTTTCAGATTGTCACCTGTTCAAAGTATTTGTGGTCCAAAATTCAAACATATTTGCTCCACAGTCATGTGAAACCGCAAGATTGAAAGGCTGTTTGTTATAGCTCAAAATACTATTACTCCTATTAATGCTGATATTTTCTATTTCATCTATTTTCATCTTCTACAGTAGATATCCTGTCTACTATTTCCTTCCTGTGTTAAACATCTATTCACTAATTCTTGATTTTACCACATTGACCCCGCTAACTGTTGAATCTCTGTATCTGGTCTTAAAAAGACCTCCTTTCCCCTTCCAGAGTTCATCATAGCTGCCGGCTTCTTCATGGTCCTCATACTGGAGAAGATTGTCCAGAGCTTCCGGGAGATGAGAGGGGCTCGTGAGGAGAGGGCTCCCCTTTTGCATGACCATGGGCACGGCCACGGGCTAGCCACAGCCCGTGATCTGGAGAGCAGCGGCCACCACGTTCATGTAGACTTACAGGCTCACTCCTCCTTTCGTTCCTTCATGCTCTTCCTGTCTCTCTCACTCCATTCAGTTTTTGAGGGTCTTGCTATTGGCCTGCAAAGCACTGACTCGAAGGTAAGACAGACCAAATCACCTGACGGTAACTGTGATCGCGCACTCTTTTTTTTTTTTTTTTTCTTAATCCACACAAACTTTTAAAGGCTCGTAATCGCACCTCTCTCTTGCTACGTGTCAAACCCGTGTCAGCATTTATTTGGGAAAGTACTGCTCAGGTGAAGTTGGAGTCATGTTTGCAGAGCAAGTTTCAGTTCAGAGCTTCAGAAAACTTTGGCAGCAAAATGAGTCGGATTTATTTCTACTGATCGAATGACAGCACAAGCAGCTTTAGCAGAATTTCAGTCAGCATCTTTCATTCACATGAAAATTTGATGTGTGTGTTCAGCTGTACTTTACAACTGAGAACAATATATACAATACATAAAATGTAACTGTACTGTACAAAAGTCTTGAGTAAACCCCAGTTTCCTTATATGTTGCTCTGGTCTAGAGCAATAGCTCTCCAAGCTTTCTAACAGTTTTTCTGTTTCTTTGGACATTGGCTGCTTTTTCACCCATTTTCGGTCCACTCCCTGTACCTGACCATTTTCAGTACAATGTTTATTTTTTGTTAAGCCACTTAACACTGACATATGAATAGGGATGGGTATCGTTTAGGTTTTATCCGATACCGGTGCCAAATCGTTACTTTTGAAACGGTGCTCAAACGGTGCTCAAACGGTGCTCAAACCGGTGCTTAAAGAATGGAGAACACAAAATTGGTCCAAAAACCTCTCATGTTCAGCTGTTTTTTTGTAAAAAGATAACAATGTTAGCCTTTTCTGCAGCTATGGGGCATATATGGTATCACTCTTGGCTGGAAGCAGTGCTTAAACAATGGAAAAAACACAAACTTTGTCCTAAAACCTCTCATGTTTAACTGTTTTCCACTTTTTCTTTGGTCATTTTAGCCTTTTTGGCCAGGGTGAAGGGAGTTTCTGCCATCAAACAAGAGGACAGCCGCATGTAGCTATGATGATGTTTGCTAGTTCACCTTACATGCATTAATGTAATAACGTGGTTAGCCTACTCAACGTAAATTACACACGCACAACATTAAGCTACTCACGCAGAGAAGAACGGCTGCTGCTGCATCATCATCCGTCATCATTTCTGCTACACTGGCAGGGCTAGGGGCCAGGACTCTATTCTTCATGTTTTTGGGGGATGTTGCATAACAGGCAACCCACCCGCAGTAGATGTGTTCGGTGTGAGGTCTCGCAGCAAGCTATCATACGGCGCATTTCTTGGCTTTTTTAAAAAAACGCTATGCGTTGCCAGGTGTTTCATCGGATTTGAGGTGTCACCTCCTTTGACAGTATCACAGTATCAGCTTAAAGCACTTGTTGCAGGCTGCTGAGTTTGCATATTTTGCTGTGAAGTACAGCCAGACTTTTGACCGCTTTGCCTTGGACATTTTTAATCTGTAGCTCTGCTCTAACTGAACGTACGTACCTGGGCCCGCCTACTATCCTCGGAAACGTAAAATGATTGGCTAGAAGTCTATCACAGCTCAGGAAAAAAAAGCACCGAAATAAAGCACCGAAATAAAGCACCGAAATGGGCGCTGCTTTTCGGTCTGGTTACTACCGTTTATGTCAGCACCGGATACCGGTACCCATCCCTACATATGAATCATTCAAGCATAAACTTATCAAAGAACCAATTTTAATTGTATCTTTAGGCACTTTGTTACCAGCAGTCTGTTGTATAAACGTGTGATTTGTTGCCAAAGATAACACAGTTTGACATTATATTGTTTTTTTTCACCACCAAGGTGATTTCCAAAGAGCATTTCTCAGCAGGCTGTCTCCTTTATGCTTAAAAAAACCAACAACAAAACACACAACCAAAAGAGTAACGTTGGTTATATCACATATTGATGTTCTAGCTCCTTACAATTATATAAATACGTTGTATTTGTATGTATGTTTGGACGTTTCAGTAAGTCCCCAGGATGGCTTAAGACTTTTGCACACTACTCTACAAATATTGCTAGGGATGGGAATTGATTAGAATATATCGATTCGGTTCCTCATTGATTCTCGCTGGGTTGTTATTGGCTCCATTTTCAGAGTCACCGCCATTGCTAAGCTGCAAAAAGCAAATTACATTCACACAAATTTATTGCATGCTGTGGGTCAAATGTTTGTGCATGTTTGTTGAGGTATTCCCCCTCTTTCCTGTGATCAGTGTTGGAGTCGTGACTCACAGTCATTATTACACATACTACACAGAACACTTTTATTAAAAGTAATGGACTGCATTACTCAATTACTCCCAGGAAAAAATAATTTGTTGTACCACTCACTAATTTAATTCCATATTAAAATAGCTGAAACACTTATCGGAGCCCATTACAGCAGCTGTCATAAATTTGTGTTTTATAAAACGGCTTCTTCTCTGGCAGCTGGTGAATTTGTTAGAACTAAACACATAATAATTAAAACATGTCACAGAATAGATTCCTTTTAATCATTCCTGCTACCATTAAACTTCTATAATTTAGCCCCAGCCTTAGTACACCTAGTCTTCTACATGCTGTTGTTTGTTTCATTGTAATTACAGCTTTATAACACAAAGTAAATCTAAATATACGCAAAATGTCTTTATTTTTTCCAGGTACTGGAGATCTGCATCGCTATTCTTGTTCATAAGAGCATCATCGTGTTCAGCCTGTCTGTGAAGCTGGTCCAGAGCACAGTTCACCCACTGTGGGTTGCCGCTTACATCGTAGTGTTTGCCTTGATGTCTCCTTTAGGCATCGCCATCGGCATCGGTGTGATGGAGGCTCAGCTGACAGCCGGACCTCTGATCCAGGCCGTGCTGGAGGGGCTCGCTGCAGGCACGTTTGTTTACATCACTTTCCTGGAGATTCTCCCGCATGAGCTGAATTCCCCCGGGAATCAGCTCCTTAAGGTGATGTTCATCCTGTTCGGCTTCACCATCATGGCAGGTTTGACATTTTTGGGTTGAAACTGACATTTCGTTACTTTCGGCTGACATTGCCGTCAGGATATCCCTTGCATCTGTTGTACAGCTCCCACAGATTCACTTCACTTTGGTACACAGAGACAAACTTGAAGGAAGACGTAGCTTTGCTGCCACAGGGTTACACCTACTCCTGGAGTCGTTCATATCAAAGGAGCGTGACAACATTTGGCATTTTATTGATTTACGTTTTAACTTTTACAGTATTGCATATTGAAATACAGAGGACCAAGACATGAAGAATCAATGTTAACAAATGCTATAAAATACATCAAATAGTATTAAAAATAATTGTAGGCGAACTTGTTTCTAAAATGTGACACATCCTAATATTTCCGTTCTAATTTGCATCTGTATTTAACTTTGTGGTAATTCACCAATTTTTTTTATTTTAATGTACTTTTTCAAGAGTGCTTCCATATGGTTTCATATTTGTGTTTTATTTAACCCACCGCCCAACTAAATCATGTGTTGCCATTTATTTATTACATATTTTTAAGAGTTTTATGCATTTATGCTTAAACATGGATTTTCAAGGGAGAATTGGTACTGGGGGTTGTTGTGTAAGAGGGAAAATAAAACATAACAATAAATAAATATGAATATTTAAAAAATGAATGATTAGTTTATAATAAAACTGAAATATCACTGGTAAAAATTAAATTTAAAAAAAGATTATTAATACAAAGGTAAATAAATACAGATGCAAATTAAATTAAACCAGTCAAAGTTTGTCCAAAGCTGTGACTGGATTGTGTTTCTGTCGCATTTTATAAATGATATACATTTGTTTATTTATCATTTATTTGTATATCGGTTTTTGATTTGGGCACTTTTGGCCCTCCATAAAGATGAACTACTGAATGCAGTGCTGCATTTGTTGAATTCATCGCTGATGTTATTTTGAAATGCATGCTGAACGTTGCCTCTGAACTTTCAGGATATGCACATCACCACTGCAACAAAGGGGCAGTCTAGAAGTATGACCTCTTTTAATTCATTCAATCACTATGCCTGGTGCCTCCAGAGCTTTAATATTTATAAATCGCAAGGTCAGCGGAGAAGTTTGACAGTTACTTCTTTACGAAATGCACTGATTGTTTCTTTACTTTTGTTTCACGCATGTTGTTCTTTACAGTTGGCTCAGTTGGGTATTTGGGGTTTGTAAACTGGTTTTTCACTGACCCGGTCTTGTTTACTAAATGTTGTTTTTCCAGTGATTTTAGTAAGTTCTTACATATTGTTCTTAATACTCTTATTTTACTTCTTATTACTGAAAAGATGATGCATCACTACTATTTTAAAAAGGGTTGCAGGTCTAGTATAAAGTACCATATTTCAGCCTGCTTACACTCCAAGTACTGACTGTTATATTTAAGCAGTGAAGTATCGCTTGTGTAATCTTCTGACTCCACATACGTGCCAAAAGCAGGAAGTATAAATTTGATTGGCATGAAAAGGACACTGTCATCAAAAAAAGTGTTATAATGACATGACATGTCACATGCCTCGCCTTTTTTATTTTTATTTTTTAATGTCACCTTTGGTTAACCAAAGAAATAAAAGCCACTCCTTTTCTTTAGCACAACATCACCCAGTTTGCACTCTAACATATAAAAATCATTTGAAAACCTTGACTGTCTTTTTATAAGCAAACTACATGTATATTTTGTGCCTTATGGTCATTCTTCTCATGAGAAACACGACTGCTTTTTGTTAACCTTTTCAAAGTAAAAAGGAACTTTAAAAAATGAGTGCAAGTGCTGGTTCTTTCTTTGTTGTTGTTGTTGTTGTTGTTGTTGTTGTTTACAACGGAGCTTTCTCGTTGTCTCATCGTCTCATCGTCTACTTTCACTCACACATGATCTCACGCATGAACCCCAAATGTCATCATTCCCTGACTTCAAACCAAAAACTGCAAAATAAATAAGATATTTAAAGTAATGGAACTAACACACATACAGAGATTCCTTCATTTATGAGTGGGATGTGAAAAGAGGAAGAATTTTTAAAAGAGGAAGATCACAGAGAGGGTTCATGATTGCAGGGGTGTGGTATGGCTAAGGGCAAATGATGTCCTGTGGTGACCTCTAAAGGGAGCAGGTGAAAGAAAAACAAGTCCAATGTGAATATTTAACTTAACAAATTGGGTTTTTAAAATTTTGCGTGGTGTGTTTGGGGGTTTGATTGCATTTGGCAGCAGATTACTGGAGCCACATGGTGGGAGTGTTGATCCTCTGTCTTATAGCCTCATCCAAAATGGACAGCATACCAAACAGACAGAAATAAGAGACTTAAATCTAAGTTTTTAGGAATACCATTTAGTGATTACGTGTAGGCACACGAAGGCGACATTTCAAGAAGGTATTTTAACATTTGCAAACACGCTGGTCACCTCACTTAATTTTCTTTTTAAGTAGTAATTTAGTGTGGAACAACCAGGGTCTAAATCGGGGTGGGGAACTCCAGGCCGTGAGGGCCGGTGTCCTGCTCGTTTCAGATCTCACCCTGAGTCAACACACCTGAATCAAATGCTTAGTTCATTACCAGGCCTCTGGAGAACTACAAAACGTGTTGTGGAGATCATTTAGCCATTTGAATCAGCTGTGTTGGATCAAGGGCACGGTCTAAATAATAAAAACAGTGATATCGAAGTTGTATGCTGGCTGACTGAAGATCTTGAATAAATAATTTTACTTTTAGCATTTAATTTGTAGTACATCATCTTTAATTCCCATACACTGAATATATTTTACTTCTGTTGTCCACAATGTTAAAAGCATCCACTTAGTATAGTGTAAGTCCCCTTTGCGCCCCCAAATGTTGGCAGTGCTCTACTACTTGCAGTGTCGTGTGGTGCACTGTCAGGGAGTGGCAGCTATGTTTTGAGGGTCTACAAAGTAAAATCCACATGAATGCCAGGAGAACCCTGCACTGTAAAAGGATGCACAGTACACTTCGCACTTCAGAGGTGATCAGAGTGCACTGAAACAGTAAAACAGCTCGAAATTCTTCTTTATTAGATTTGTGGTCACAGAGTCCTGCTTGTTGGCTTGCAGGGTGACATAACTGACAGGAATTCCTTCGCATCTTTGAGCTTTACTCTAACCCAGAGACAAGAACAAAAAAAAAAACATAGCCACATCCGATGTGATACATGGAGGAGTGGTTAACCCCTGACTGCCTCTGTAAAGCAATAAGAGCTTATTCAAAAAAGCAGAAAGAAAATCACTAATGAGAGCCTCTGATAGACGAACAATGACACAGTAAGCCTGCCAGTTCTAGATCACAGAGGCCTCAGTGTGTGGAGGAAGGAGACCCGGCAGAGCATCAAGCTTTAGTGTGGGGTGGACGGTTTACCCATACCTCATTAACCTCCTTACAGTAATGCCATTGAATACTCCCATTTTGTCTCGCCGACATGCAGATTACATCCTAAGTACCTAAAATGCTCTCCTTTTTCATGCTGCGATGGCACAACTTGGTCTTAGGAAGAACAATGTCACAAACCACATAAAAAAACATGATTTGTTTTTTTTATAATTGCACAGAAAAGGTTTTTTTGAATGCACACCACATTTCAAAGATTGTTGCCATTTAAAAAAAGGAAAAAGATTTAGGTGATAAATGTCATATGACTCATCCAGCCATTAAAGAGACAGTCGATCATTGCTTCAACCTTATGTGATTAAAAAAACTGAATGTTTTACTAAAAAATATATATCGATTTCTGTGTATTTACGTCTTCCAACGAACTGATGCGTTCACATAAACTTGGTAATAATCCATTAAAAATGCATAAGAGCAGGCCAGTTATTGGAAACCGCTATGTTGCCCGCCATCTTGAATACAGTGGCCGATCTGGACATCTTGGTTCTGACTAATTACATTTTATGTATGTGAGCAGAAACTAGCATGTTTCTGCTCACATACATAAAAAGCATGTCAAATTGATATTGTCTCAATTTTGTTATTGTCAACAGCATAGAAGTGCGACCGTCTCCACTCTGAAAAGCTGACAACAAGCCAGCTGAAAAAAACCCAACAAGCACAGGTTATAAGCTAACATTACGCCAGCTATGTTTGCCTTGAGTGTCATAAGAACCTTTGACTCTGATACCGAACGAGCAGGGAGAGCTCAGAAAGCTCACTTTTAAGGAAACTGATCTTGATCTTCAACAAAATTCAACGGAATTGAATTCAAGTAGTTCCCTCCTTGTCCGTACTCAGCCTCTCGTTACATTCTGTTCCGTAGATTTTATGTCATCTCTCTTAAAGACAAAACAAGGGAAGAGAAAAAGAATGGGGAATAGAAACTAATGGCTGGCAGTATTAAAAAGCTTAAACGAAAGAAAAACAACCTTAAAACAGACACACATTTATGTTAATACACATAAACACGTATACATATACGTGTAAAGTCTGCATTCTCTCCTGCTTACACTTATGATCAATTAACAAATCACCTAGTTAGACTAATTACATTTTTAACCAATTCAACATCTATTTTAATGAGTTACTGCACTGGCATTTCATAAGTACACAAAAAACTGACACGAACCTCCAGCATGTTTTGACCAGGCAATGGCAGTTAGATGATTAAATATTAGGGGGTGCTCATGAACTCACAAATCATAATAAAGGGAACATAACAAATTTCATATCAAACATATGTCACAGCAACTACAAATGCTTAGTGGTATTAAGGTCACTCACGGTCAGCTAGACTGAACAACCAATAAAAGAAACTCTAAAAGAAATAAAGCAAAACATGGATTCTCACTTCCTGCAATTAGTGAGAGGAACTAAAAGAGAGGCCAGTTTGTCTGATATTGTGCAGTCATGGATAAGTAATCCATAATGTGGGACCCAAAACAAGTGATCCCCTCTGAGGAGGATTTCAAAGAATGTGCATAAAGGAATAGCTAATGGTCCTCTCGCTCATATGACATTTCCTCCTTTCATGTCACATGTGCTGGGTTAACAGCACATGTGACATGAAAGGTGGGATTTCTCCTACATCAGTGATAGTGAAATGCATATTTCATGAGAATGTGGAAATAAGTGCTAATAAGAACTGTTGTGGAAGGTTTGGTCCAGGGTACGGTGGCCATAAGGTGCAAAACAAAAAACACACCACTTTGTTTAATTCACGTGTTTTCTCAATGAAAGGGTTTCTTTTATTCTGATTTTGAGGGCAGCACAGTGGTCACCTCACAGCAAGAAGTTCCTAAGCTTGATTCCTAAAGCCAGGCCAGGCTCCAGCCCCTCCACAGCGCTGATTTAGATCAGCAGAAGAAAATGGATGGATGGCTCTTTTGTATATTTCTATGTACATCAAGAGCAAAAAAAGAAAAGAAGCCGAGTCATATACCTGTTCAATAAATCTTTTTTCATACAATTAAAATAAAAAATAAAATTTCACTTTTTAATTTCATTTAAAACAAATTCTATTCTTTGTCTTGCATGTTTCATTTTGGCACCATGGGACTCCATCCCAGCTCACGCTTTGCATCGCAGTTTGCATCATCTAGATTAGCCACCTGTCGTAATCCACTGTGTCATTTTAATCCTACTTTGAGTGTTTTTTCTTCCAGTAACTCCTCCCCTCGTGGTCCTCTCTGTCCCTGCTGTCTCCTCTGCCACTCGCTGTAGGTCTCTGATCCTGTCTGCTCGAGGTAAGGCTGCTCAGCTCTAAATCAGTCGATAGACAGATAAACACAGACAAATAACATATGAGCACTTTGAGGATATATGTATCATATTTTGTGTAGTAACTAAAAATCACATTAAAAACAAAATATTTTTGCTTTGATGTCAATTGACAGAAACCTTGTTTTTTACTTTGATTAATACGTCTTTCATAGTTTAAATGAAGGATTTATGCATTTGTGCTAAGTTTCTTCTATTGTTTGCTGCACTGCAATCAGGTTTGAATTTTGCTCTCTAAAGAGCCTAAAACACTCACTGAAGAGAAACTTCAGCACCTGTGTCATGATTCTTGGTT
>NW_005187585.1:310384-330309 GCF_000239375.1 Pundamilia nyererei
AAGCTGCTTAATGAGCAATACAATGTATTAAAGACCCACCTCTTCATTTTGAATGCTATTGCGTCCTCCTGGTGATGTTGTATTTGTGTAGTTCTCAGATTATGTCATACATCATTAATTGAAAGAGCGTCTGCATTGTTTCTTTTTGGTGTAATGTGGTCACGTTCTGTTTGTGCCAAATCTTCTTCCTCCACAGTTTTAGCGTCGCTGCTGTGAGACGCTGCAACCATGGCTACTGTAAGTTCAATTTCTCTGCAACAGTCCAGAGTGCTCCAGTGTCACCTTATCTCTGTTTACGGCAGTTAGGTCAGTTTCTGGCCTCAGTTCAGTGGTTCAGTGTGGGCTAAAAGCATTAGAGGGCTTTGAGGTCTAACTGTCAGCACATGATGCTGCTTAGTATTGTTATTGTGCCAGTAAATGCTGGCTCTGGGATGGGTCCTTAAGCTGTTTTTAAGAAATGGCTTTAGAAGTCCTTTCTGCGATCATGTGAAGCAGATTAACCAGACGTTCGCTGGCATGCATCGTACGGAGTCCGGAGGTCCTTGGACCCATTTTTTGCACAATTAATGCATACTTTTATTTTTATTTGAAAACTACTGAAGCCTGAAACGATGAGGTAAAACACAAACAATAAAGGAGGATTTTAACATGGATTTTTTGTCATGCAGACTGGTACTTTTCGCATGGTGTCAGAGGAGGAGCAAGCAATGAGGTCAAAGCTGGAGCATTTGACAGTGAAGGATCATGGGCCTGTGTTTGGGCTGTGCCACAAACTGCCTGGACACACTGTGCAAAAGGTAAAGTAAGCATAGTTTTTAATGGCAGCAAATACACAAGTCACATATATGGTCCTTGGATGGCTCAGGGTTCGTGCTGATGTTACCCTTCCAGGCGAAGGATGAGCTGAATGAGACAGATGAGAGACGGGCATCATCACTGAAGGACCTGCGGGCCTTGATGAAAGAGAGGGCAACCGATGGAGACGGCCTGGCCAAGCTGATCCTGGAGCGCTTTGGGGACAAACCCGACTCTTTGTTCCTGCGCTTCCTCAGAGCTCGCAAGTTTGATGTCGACAGGGCCCACGAGCTCATGAAAGGTGATTTCCAACCTACTAAATACAACTTTATGAGAAGCACTTTATTTCATTGAGTAGAGAGACAAAAAAGAGAGTTTTTTCCTTGCATCATTTTGGCACCCAAGCGCTTCAGTAATTGATGGTGAGGCCTCTTTTGTGCTCCTCGTATGCATGAATCCTAGGCCATCGCTGAGGCAGGGGGGCATGTGTTCATTAATTGGGAGCTTTGAGATTCTTCTGAGTGAGCTGACAAAGCTGTTCTTTGTGTGTCCAAATGGGACGGCAGGTTTGCTTCACTTGTGAGTCCGCCGCGTTCTGCTGGGAACTTCTGCTGCTCTGGGAGCGGGTTAAGATTAAAAAGAGCAATTCGACAATAGTGAGGACACCTTATGACTTGCCCTGCACACACAAAAACCTCTTAATCTTTTTTTCAATCCTCCGAATGATCAGAATGCTGTTTCCTAACCAGATTGGGTCAAAATGATGCCCATTTATTATTCCAATAATATAATAATGTAATATTCCATTAAACCTTGAGCTGATCTTAAACCTAGTAACCTTAACTCAAGCATCGGCATAATTCTGGAACCAGAATTTCTGAATCTTGGTGCTGCTGTTGTTGGAATACTCCATCCCCACAAAAACAAAAATACACACCTGCACATTCATCAATATAGAAAAGTTGTTCCGTGTGAGACTGGAATCCATGCACATCCAGATGGACTGTCTTTCCCTCTCTGTCTCTCTCTCTCATAAACACATTTACTGTGGGTTAATTGGTGCCTTGCTTAGATGGACTGGAGCCCCACTGACACAGGACTATCATTGTGTGGGTGCATCAGAAATATGCAGTGCTGTGTACACTGTGGGGTTGTGAGTTATTAGTATCCAGTGAGAGAATTCAATTCAATTCAGTTTTATTTACATAGCACCAAATCACAACAACAGTCACCTCAAGGCACTTTATATTGTAAGGTAAAGACCCTACAAACCCAACAATCCAATAATCCCCTTTGAGCAAGCACTTGGTGACAGTGGGAAAGAAAAACTCCCTTTTAACAGGATAAAACCTCCGCCAGAACCAGGCACAGGGACGAGCAGCCATCTACCACGACCGACTGGTGGTGATGGGAGTAAAACGGGAAAGACGCGCCGTGAAAGAGAGATGGGGATTAATAATAACTAATGAGAATGCAGCTGATCTGTTGGTTGTGGTTCTCCAGGTTACGTACGCTTCAGGAAGGAGTATCCTGAGCTTTTTGAGAACCTGACCCCCGAGGCAGTCCGCAGCACAGTCGAAGCGGGATACCCAGTGGTTCTGCCCAGCAGAGACAAGTATGGCCGCGTGGTCCTGCTCTTTAACATCGACAACTGGGACCTGGAGGAGATCACCTTCGATGAGGTACCCGAAAAGCAGCCCTGCACAGCTGCAGCTCAGTCATCCAAGTGTACTCTGTGAAATATATGTCCTTTTGCGTGTAATAGGTGTTGAGGGCATACTGCCTGATCCTAGAGAAGCTGCTCGAGAATGACGAGACCCAGATCAATGGATTTGTGCTGATTGAAAACTTCAAAGGCTTCACAATGCAGCATGCCTCAGGAATCAAGCCAGCTGAGCTCAAGAAGATGGTGGACATGCTGCAGGTTAGGGCTGAGCGAAATGGCCTAAAATCCATATCACAGTATAACATCACTGCCTCTTGGTGTTCTTTTACGTTCTTTTAATGTAGCTTTTCATTGTTACGCTGATGACCTGCAGCTTTATGTTCCTCTAACCATTGGAAATTGTGCTGAAGTCTCTAAACTAGAATCTTGTGTATCTGCAATTAGGGGCTCGTTATCGGATAATTTCTTGCTCCTAAATACTGATAAGACAGAGTTTACATGAGACTCGAAGGAGAGCACCATGTTGAACCACATGCCCAAGTTTTTTACAGCAGAGGTTCTTGTCCATGCATTTGTGTCTTCACGTATTGATTATTGTAACGGGCTTCCAAAGAAAAGTTTCAGAGGTCTACAGATGGTGCAAAATGCAGCTGCTCGTATTTTAACAAGAACTGGGAAATTTGAGCACATTACCCCTATACTGAGAGCTCTTCACTGGCTACCTTGTCAGGTTCGAGCAGATTTTAAGATCCTGCTGCCCACCTACAAGGCTTTAAATGGATTGGCACCTTCATACCTCTCCGACCTTTTACACCTTGATGTTCGATCCCGTGCTCTACGATCTCAGGCCTTCTAAAGGTTCCTAGAGCCAGAAAAAAGACAGTTGGAGAGCGTGCTTTTTCTTTTCGTGCCCCATTCTTGTGGAACAACCTCCCTCAAGATATTAGCCAGGCACGCTCTGTGGAGGTTTTTAAAACTAAGTTGAAGACACATTTGTTCACCCTATCTTACATGTCTTAATTCTATGTCTTTTAGTTTTTAAATTCTTACTATTTTTAACTTGTATTGTGTTTTTACTTATACTGCTATTTATTGCTTTTATTTATTCATCTTTTTAGTTTCAAATAGCTGTACAGCACTTTGTTTGAAAGCGCTTTATAAATAAAGTTATTATTATTATTATTCATTTGAAGCATGTGCCGTAACGATATATATCGCGATATATTCTCTTCTTCTGTATACCGTATTTTCCGCACTATAAGGCACATTTAAAATCCTTTCATTTTCTCAAAAATCGACAGTGTGCCTTATAATCCGGAATAATCCCCAGAATAATCTGGGTCCAAAACACCATCTGTTTCAGGTCCCAAAGTCAAAGGAACACAGCGGCATCACTGAGTTAAAAACTGTCTAAATTCTTTCATCTTTAATAAAATGATCAGTGTTGCTGCTTTACCAGGTGTAACAATTAAGTTTAACATCCAGGCATCCATGAAAACAGAATTTATTAAATTTAACAGAGTTAGACATTAGCAGGAAGTCAGCTCGCTAGTTTCCACCTAAACATGATATTTTGACTGAGAGATTTCTAAAAGACTTAAAACGTACAGCTCTGCTATCACTTCCAACATAAATGAAGACAGAAAACTAAACAGCAGTGACTTTTTTAGGGTTGCTGAAGTTGGGCTAGCTGGTATATAATGATGTGCTACGTGATCGCTAGCAACACAGCTATGTTAGCATAAACACAGTGAAGCTGGAGGATGAATGCTATCTTTTTTCCACTCAATAAAAGTTAACGCGAGGGTTCCCGATGACTAGGGACAAATGCAATCGCATGACAGGATGCTGTAAACGAACCAAACTTCAGTCAGGAGAACAACTGAAATAATCAGATGGGAATAGAGCAGCTGCAAGAGAATTCAGCATTAATAAATCAATGGTATGGAAGTGGAGGAAGCGTAGCTTTTGGCTTATTACTGTCGCGCGGCATAATTTGCAGATGATATTGCTTGCAGCCGCTGCAATGCTTTCAACCAAAACAGGCACAGCTTGATGACTCCGTCAACATGCGCTATCATGGTAGAGCGTCTAGTCAAAATCTCTACCATTGACCAAATTCATATCGTTTCTACTGTATACCGTTTATATCGCCCACCCCTACTGCATGCCCAAACAGACTCAGAATGAAAGCTGATGTGGAGCCTCAAACTAGTTTTTGGCTCTTTTGTGTTTTTCTGCAGGACTCGTTCCCAGCCCGTTTCAAGGCAGTTCACGTTATTCACCAGCCTTGGTACTTCACTACTACCTACAACGTGGTTAAACCCTTCATGAAGAGCAAGCTGCTGGAGAGGGTAAAGATAAGGGACACAGCTGACAGCAGCTATATTTTTTTGGCTTTAAATCTAAGCTACATCTTTAAATGCTGATTCTAACTTCCCTCAGGTCTTTGTTCATGGTGATGAATTGGACAACTACCTCAAAGAATTCGATGCAGACATCCTGCCTTCAGACTTCGGTGGAAAAGCACCTGTGGCAGACTACCAGCCCATCGCCACAAAGCTTTTTGGCTCTGAAGACACCGCTCTCTGAAGAAACAATCCTCCCATTTCAAACCCAAGAGTAGAGCCTTTTACCTGAAGTGCTTTTTGTGTGATCAGATCAGATATGTGGTCTGTATTAAGGCTAGATTTTTACTTTCTAAAAAAAAAAAAATTCAGGCAGTATATAGACGTATGTAGGCTTAGAAGCAGGGGATGTTTTGTGTTATATAAATGGAAAAGGTAAAGGATGTTGTTTAGATATATGAAGGAGAGAATAACTGATAGTAATCACTTGTTACTTTACATTGACATGTACTGACAATCCTCTCATGTATGACATGTATGAGTGGAGGAAGAATGACAGAGCTGGTCAAGACCAGACTGATTTGTGTTTGGTGTGCTTTGCCTCATAGATCAATCTGCTGTACACAGAACAACCTTTTGCTTACGACCCCGTGATACAGATTTCAACATAGCAAAGTCTCGAGGGGTGAATTTGAGATTGATATCCAGAGGGAAAACTAATAAGGCATGTTTTAGAATAAAGGGCCTCCTGATGCAGTGCCTTAAATAGGAACAATTGCTTGCCTCAGTGGCCTTGATTCAACATATCATGTGAGGCGTGATGTACCAAGAAGATGCATTCTGGAGGTTGCACTGGATTGAAAAATGTCAAATAAAATCTTTTTTTTTTTTAAATTAATGACCATTTTTATCATTTGTTCTATATTTTAACCAGCTAAACCCACTCTAGGGTTAAATGGTTATACCAGGGTTAATTAATGAGTATATCTAAAATAATGGAGTTTTAAATTAGAGACTGAATGATGTGCGATTTTTTTTAAGGCCGATATCCAGTCCTTATATTTGGTGATTTTAAAATCTGTTATTCTGATGTAGTGGCTGATATTTTTTTCTTTCAGACACATGAACCATAAACAGATTTCCCACACGTTTGTTGTATTGTTTTTTGTTTGTTTAATGCTCTGCCCAGGGCTGGACTGGGACAAAAAATCGGCCCGGGCCCCGACTAGAGACCGGCCCACCAGGAATTATAGGAAAAGCCATAAAGCCTTTGAATGAAAACAAATGCTGTTGTGATGATGATGTACACTGTTATGTTGGTATATATGTATGATTACATTTTACATCAGATGACCACTTTGGTTGTAAGATTCAGATAATTATTTATCAAAAGCTAGACATTTTAAATGAGAATAAGAAAGAAAAGTATTTCTTTGTTTGTGCCCCCTTTCCCTGTTAATGCCCTACCTGGCCCCCTGGCAAAACTTTGCTAGACCCGCCCCTGCACAGCTGTCAGTTATGTAAAAAATTATCCTGGTGTTATTTGTCTCTCAGAAACAGTTCATAACTTCTCTTTAACTCATTCATGTCACCTAAAAGGTAAATCTGTTTCTCCATCACCTGTTCAGCTCTGATGTTTCAGTAAGGACATCTCCTGGTTACATCTTCATGTTTCCTTCTCTCACCAGACATCCAAACCGACATCATTATGAGCAGCTTGTATGTCTGTGGCTCCAGCAAACATCACCTGATACTAGAAAGTGATATTAAATAAATTCTAACAACAGCTTAAACATGCAGTTTTCCTCTTTCTGGTGCAAAGTGGGCGATAAACAAACAAGAGAGACGGGACTTGCGACAGAAAAGTCATTGATCAGTTTCGTGATTGAAGTAGCAGCAAGAGAGGGAGGGGGAGAGAGTGAGAGAAGAAGAGGCAGCTGTGCAGCGTAGCTGGATGGCCAGTCCAGCTATCAAGTCAAGTTTATTTATATAGCGCATTTAAAAGACATCAAGTGTCGGCCAAAGTGCTGAACAGAGAGATAATAAAATCAAACAAAAAAGAATTAAAATAGATAAGAAACATTGTAAAAACACCGTCAGACATCCGTATATATAGACACACAAAGCAGACTCTTATATACACCTGTTTGTAGAAATATAGATGTACATGCACATATGCAGATACATATACGAAAATGTACACATTCACACACAAGCACACATACGTGTACATAAAATAGGTGTATACATATATACATGCATACATCATCCAATGAGATAAAAGACCAGAATAGCTAAAGCAGAATAAAAGTGGTGTCAAAGAGATGCGAAAGCCTTTGGAAATCGGTAGGTCTTCAAATTTGATTTGATAACTTCCAAAGAGGAAGAGGAGTTTATGAAAGAGGGAAGACAGTTCCAGAGTCTTGAAGTGGCAATGGAGAAATCCCTGTCACCTCTAGATTTTAACTGGGAGCGTGGAACCAATAAAAGCATCTGACTGGAGGAATGCAGAGTTTGAGTGGGTAGGTGCAGGCTAAGGAGATTGTATCTGGAGCCAAGCCATGGAGGGCTTTAAAAACAAATAATAAATCCATGAGTCAACTCCATATTTAACTCGCAGCCAATGTAAAGATGCGAGTATCGGAGTAATACTCTCTTTCTGGTACTGATGCATTTTGGTTGCAGGCGGAACAGGCTTGAGTGACAGATGTGTAAATCGAGAGAGTTACAGTAGTCAAGACGTGATGATATAAAGGCATGGATAACGATTTCCAGACCTTCAGATGAAAGATATTTTTGAGTTTGGAAATGCTCCCGAGTTGGAAAAAACTGCCACGAACAACTGAATTTATTTGTTTGTCCAGCTTGAGGGTAGAATTGAAAATGAAACCAAGCTTTTTTACATGGGGGTGTACATTAGCTAATAGTGGGCCCAAGTCATTTCTTATGAGACTAACAGAGTCTTGCGTACCGAAAATTATAATCTCAGTTTTGTCGTAGTTTATTGTCATAAGAAACTCTGACTGTTATGACCTTTCAAACTACAGACCGAGCTCTAAGCTTTCATTCGTGTCCAAGATCCCGGAGAGACTCTCCCAGCTCCAGGCGTACTTGGACACGAACAATATTGCTGAGAAATTTCAATCTGCTTTTAAGCCATTGCTGGATAGCTCGCTCAAACTCAATAAGCAAGTGTCTGCTGTAGTGAGATCTAGCTTCCACCAACTGCGCCTTATCTCTAAGGCTAGGCATTATGTTCCACATGAGGACCTGGAGAAGCTTATTCACGCTTTTGTGACCTCCAGGTTGGATTTTTGTAATTAATTGTACTACGGTCTAAGCAGCTAGATCATCAGTGGGTAGCCACGTTTCAGTCATAAAAAGAAAGTCCAAGCCATGAGAGACAAACAGGTCATCATGGTATATGAAGGTCTTAGCTGTGGCTCTGCCCAGGCCTCTGTTGCCAATAAGGAAGCTAAAGACCGCCCTCTGATGGACAAACTATGCAAGCTCAATACTCATGGTAGATGTTTCTCGCTTATATTTTCTATGCATTGGTTATTATAAACGCTAGCATCAATACATCTGCAAGTAGCTAATATCAGCAAGCTGTAGCTTAAATGAATCAGTGACCAATGTTACCTCATACAGATTTCTAGGTCAAGCTGCTTTTTTAGGCCTGGCAAAACTCCAGAGTTGTCCTATCTTTCTGAGTTTTGAATTTTGTCAAAAGCTTTCACACGACTTGATCATAATGTGTACCTAAAATCTGGACTGCAAGCTATTAAATTGCACTGCATTTAAAATACAGATGCCCTTACAGCATGCAGCATTCCCACCAACTGTTCTGTCCTTAAACACACCACATATTTGCTAATTGACAGCATAGATGGTGAAAAAACAAAACAAGGTTTGATTTAATTGTGTTTTGATTACTTTTCCTGTGGTGTAGTACACATGATAACTGGGGAGGTAGAAAAGCTATAAAGATAAAAGGAGTCAATACATGAAGGCTCAATTCAGCACAATCTGTGACATACAAATTATTGTTAAATATTAAAGCGTGTTCTACAATATATTTACAAAGCTCTAATTGGAGGAGAAAAAAGAAACCATTTTTCTTTTGAGAAAATAATTTATTTTGGAACACAATAAGCACGTCTCCTCACATAATTAGTTCACACGCACACCACTGGTATTTCTTCAACAAACACACCCAGGGTTCAGTATCAGAGTACATTATGTTGTGTGACTGCATCCCCCCCTCTAGTTGTCCCAACACACCCTTTAGCCTTCATTCAGCAAAACTGTAAACACAAAATTAAAGCTGTATAATGATAATTGTAGGTTAACACACAGTGGGCTCCCATCCACTTGCCTGGTACTGACAGTTATGGATTCTACATTTAAAAAAAATCTTTCTAGAAAAAAAACAAAAACAAAACAATAATAATAAGCAAAGTTTACCCCAATCCAAGTTTTTCTTCCCAAATTTTTTGGACATTTTAAATTTACTCAAGATATCTGAGTCATTTAGTTTCCAAGCAATTAAATATGAGCCCATAAACTTGATGTTTGAAGCAGTGAGTTTAGGATAAATACAGAGGAACACAATTTTTTTATCAGTACAGTAAAACAACATTTCAGATCCCAGATCCATGAGAAATTATTACAATGAGTATGACATTTTGGTCTAATATACTTTGACACCATTTATTGTCACATTAGTGTTTAAATAATAAGAGAATCCCTTCTGTTTGGTTATTGCCTTTATTTTTCCATCCCTGGTCCCTCAAATCTAATATACACCATCTTTACATAGATGTTTTATTTTTGTTGTTAAAGTGAACAATATTGGATTTTTGGGGATCAGAGGTGGTGATATGACACAGTATACACCTGCTGTATGTTTACCTATCAACACTCACACTCTACTGCATTTACACAAGCAGATAACACAAGAAGTCATAAGAACAATACAAAAATAAAATAAAAAAATACCCCCAAAATAATTAACTAGAAAAAAAAAAATCCAAATAATACATCCAAACTTGCATTTTTGTGCAAAGTTGTGGAGAGGCAAAAACATTTTTCTAAACAAAAAACAACAACAACAACAACAACAACAACAACAACCCAAAACACATGGCTCGTACTGCAGAAACTGGGTTTTTGCTGGTGTCATCGAAATCGAGCCCGAATAAACCCAAACGTGTAATTTTAAATGAGAGCTGTGGACTACAGATGAACCATTTACTATAATCTGACTGTGGGTGGACGAGAGGATGTTTGCCACGAAGACTGGCAGTTGTAGTTCGGTTTCCCTGACAACAGATGGCAACAGTGATTTGTTGTTTGAGCAAATGCTGGTTGACGACCGCTAGACGTGAAAAGAAAGAGGGTGTTGGCAGGCCGACTGAAACACCAAACACGATTATGTCACCAATCACATCAAGTGCAGCCTCATTTCCAATACTGTTATAAAACTGAGGGTTTCCACTCAGAAGGCAGGCTGATGACCACCTGCCACAGCGTGTCTCATTTCATCTTACAGTACATTAAAAACGACTCCAATGAGACGAAAAACAAAGAAAAAAGGGTTCACTGGTGTCAGACTGGTGCTTGGTGTTGACAGATGCCCTGAGTTAAAGGAGATGAAGTTGGATAAGAGTTCCCTTTTATCCCCACATTAGCCAAGCCAGCATTGGTGAGATTAATACCTGGATGTCATAGTATTTGCTCAGAAAGGTTTAAGGCAGTTATACCTCAGAAAATAACTGATAATAAAATTTCCAAAGAGCAAAAAGAGCAACAGATCAGATTCCCAATTACAGCACTTTAAATACTACTACTGGTAACCAAGCAACTATTTCTAAAGTTAAGAACAAACTTTGGAACGCCATATATAAGCTTTAATATTCAATTCTTATTATCTGATATTTATTATTACTTTACAAGCTTCGATTGATTGACATTCAGTGCTGTTATATCCTGATATGGCAAACCTTCCAGTACTCAAACACTTCTACTTATCAAATACTATCAACCAGGTATTACGACACACAAACCACGGCCTAGGAAGCCTCATAAAATGCCCTGCTGTCAGTCACTTAATCATTTCAAACCACCCATAGAGTCTCATCACAGTGTTCAGAAGCAGGTTTTAGATCACACATTTCTTGGCTTTATATTGCCTTGGAAGAAGCTTCCTTAGAGCCCTTACAACAAGGTTTGAATTTAAATCGGGTTTTGAAAAGTCCACAGGTCCCAGTCTTGCAGTATGATTTCAACAAGAGATGTTTGCGATCTTTTTTTCAGCAGTTCGTGCAGCAACACCCTTTATTCTCAGTGCAGTCAACAAAACAAGAACTGAGATTTTCGGCAAAGTCTTTGAAATAAAAAAATATTCCCTACGGTTAAAATCCATCTTCTTTCTTGCATGCAGCATTCTCCATCTAAATTACAGTTAAACAAACACCAGAATCATACGAACAAGCCACTAAAATAAATAGCGGTTGAGCTTTGGTATCTTCAGCCCTCCTACTCGTCAAACCTCACAGCTCAGATTATTACAAATGAAAAATTTGCTTCACATCTGCTGAACTTTCCCTTTTGTAGCACCACGCTCGCCAATCAGAAGGCTAAATTTTCAACATTTCAAAGAACCACATGATCATCTGCTGGAAAATGGAAAAGCTGTACTAAGATGTTCGCACCAAACCAGGTGGGTTGAATGTTAGCCTCAGTGCAGTGGCAGTAGGACTGTTGTGTGTGCAGTAAGAGACGGATATCAGAGACTTGGCTGGACCTGCAGCTGATCAAAGGCAACAGAAAGAGTAAGGAGGGCTCAAAGACACTGACAGACAGACAACGCGGGGAACATTTGATTCATCTAACGTTTCGTTATCATCCTCGCCCCTCCGTTAATAGTTTCCATATCTGCACTTTGACAAATAAAATGAGGAAAGGGGGAAAATATTGTGGTGTACAGTATGTAAAGTGCTGGAATCAAAGTGACAGAATGCAACTGTGGGAATGTACATGGATCCCATCTGAGGGTGGGGCTCGATCCCTGGTCACGTCTGGTAAGCACCGAAAACTTTGAGTGCCAAAACTATGTGCAGGATGATGTTACGAGCTGGAAACAATGTGTACAATCCTACCTTAATACTTAATAATCTACAGTACATTTACTACAAACAGCAACGCACCCAGAGGAGCAGACATAATGGCCAAGGGCTAAGAACAGAGAATTTAAATCAGACCAACCTCACAAAGACCACCATCCTGGGTCTTTCCCTCTTGGCCTACACAGTCTCACACAGACATACTCACGCACGCACGCACACACAAAACGGTAACGTTTGTTAAGACAGCAGACTAGGCTATATGGCCTTGGCGGTGATAAGCAGTGAGCTTCTTACAGTTCTTCTTCGATGTAATACGAGGCTTCTTGTGTGCTCTTGTTTCTCACTCGACTACTCTAAAGTGGTGCTCTTGCTTTCCTTTAAAATGACAGCTTGACTTCATCGTCTGCCACTTTCGGCCAAAAAGAATCACTTAGCCGGGCGTCATTACTGTGTAGATGTAAAGAACCAAAATGTCCCTGCTCCGAGTCCTCGACATGGAAAAGAGCACGAAGGCAGTTAGTTCATTTTGTCACAAACTGTAAGGTGATTGTGATTACAAAGGAGGACCGGGAAAGGTAGGTTGGTACTGGTGAGTCGCACAGGAGGAGAAGGCAGAGAAGAGATATCAGTTTAGAGTGTCTCCTCAGTGCAGTGTGGGGATAGTGGTGTTGGAGAAAGTGAAAGGTTAATGAACAAATGAGAGAGACAGAGGTTTATGCTTTCTCCTTTAAGCAGGAGCCCTCACTCAGGTGGTCACTTTGGCATGGTGGTTTCTGTTTCTCCCACTGACAAATGGCATTGGCGTAACCCACGATCACTTTGTCCATCCAGGTGAGAGGCTGGGGGAAGAGGACTGCACCCTCAAAGAAGCCCAGGTGGCCTCCGTGAAGTGTCAGGGCAAAGATCACATTCGGCTTCTTTGCTGGAAGAGGACAAATCACACGGTAATTAGCCCTCTGTACTCTGCACAGTTTGTAATCGTCAGCATCGGAAGAACAATGTTCAACACATGCCCAGAAATGGGCTTGCAAGGGATTGTTAAGGGTGTGTTTGCACAGTCGAGCAGATAACAGTGCGATTACATTTCTGGCCATTAGACACGATCAATATGTTACTCAGTTTGTTTGTCTGACAGCTGGCAGAAAAAAAAAAAAAAGTGGTACTTCAACTTTGCTCCTTCAACCTGGAGGCTATTTTTTAATGACTTTAACAGTTGAAACAGGTTTGCCTCGACTGACAGGTCTCACAGATTGTTACACCGTCTTTTCATTGCTTGTTGTCTAATTGCTTAAATGGTCATCCAGAATGGAAAAATCTATTTTCATAGTATAAGACTCATCATTTTCCATACCCCTCTCTTAATAAAGACTGCCATGTTGACAATCTTCCAAGATCCTTACGATTACATTTGTGTCCACATACTTATGGTAAAATAATGCAACCATTAATAATTGACGAGATAGGACTCCAGGCCAAACTTTAACATTTTCCCTTAGGAGATGTGACGACCTGTTTTCTATACTCTGTCCATACAGAAAACAGTAGTTTTCACACTGACTTTACGTCATTCACAATACACGCAATATACGAACCCTGAATATCTCTGCATCTGTGCTGCCTAATAAAATATGAAGGACTGCAATTTCCTTTGCTGTTTTTTGTTTTTTTTTTGGTTGGTTATTCTGCAGCTAAAATATATTTTTATTTAAAATGTGTAATTAAAAAAAAAATAATAACAACAATGATGATGATAAATAAAGTCTGAAATGTAAACTAGGTCATCTCCACACACTCACTCTGCTTGCAGCATAGTGCTGCTGCAGTGAACAACTATGGTGGGGTTTCATGAAAAGGACTGGCCTGGATCTCTTTGGTCTCCTGGTCTTATCTGGGTTAGTGGGGAAGCCTGCTGTAGCAGACTAGTGACTAAGATCCCACTGGGCTTTGAACACTGTGCACTATTCATGACAGCTGCTGAGTTGCCCTTGGACAACTGCGTGCTCATCCAGGACCGAGAACTGCCGCCTCACTACGAGCTGAGCGACAGGTTGGAACAGGGGCCCGGAGACCAGCTTGTGGTTTAAAGATTTTCTTAGTCCCTAAACGCATCATTTACCAAGTCATTAATGAAACACAGTTGCATCAGTTTCATGATCTTATTTTGATTAATTCTATTATTCAAATATCATTGCAATAAAGAAGCACCAACTATTCTTTGTTTTCTTTAATTCACCTGTAACATTTTTGCTTGAACAGGAACAGTCTTACTTAACAGTCTGCTGAAAGCTCTTATCAAACACTTCTAGTCCGAGCTAATTCCAGCACCAGCACAGCAAGTGTATTTCTGTCAGTCTTTTGATGGCAGTCAAGCGTCTGAGCAACTGTCTCACATTTTAGGTCATAGGGACAGCTAATCCACTTTTCTGTAAGTGTTGCTCTCTGGAGACATATAGGATACAGTACCATTTGCTTCCAGTAAGGACTCCTCCTACTCTCCCTCTTACACGCACGCACACACACACAAGCAATATTCCTTTTCCAGTAGAGTTAAAAGTGGTCAGTAAGTAAAAATAGCACAAAGTGAGAAGAATGGATGCTTGATAGACATTTAAGTCATGTGTAGCCAGATTTGCCTGCTTATGCTTATTTATTATCAATCACCCTGCACCATATACGGGAGGACAGAAGGTTTTTTGGGGGGGCAGGAGACCAGTGAACCACTTTATCCAACTGGAGGAACACTGTGTTATATTTATGCGTTACAGCCGTTGCCACACAGCAGAAAACATTAGTCACAAACTGTGTGCCCCACCCTGTCCCGGTTGGGGTTGGATGCCAGCTCATCATAGGCCTGCTTAAGGCTGCAGACATGTTTTTGTTTGTTTGTTTGTTTGTTTTTTTTAAAACTACTGAGATTCAACTGAGGCCAGTCTTTAAGACATTAACAGCTTTTTGTATCAACCTGAAGGAGAATTGTTTTTCAGCATTTTTAGAACTGTGGAAAATAGAGGTGTTACTAATAATCTACAGTGAGTTATTTAAAGTTACATAATACTACAGTGCAGTGGAAGCAATATTCAAAGAAATTGAACCCACCCTTTTCTTTATTTTTTAATTTCTTTTTATTTTGAGCAGGAAGGTCCAGGTGGGGGTTTTTTGTTTGTTTTTTATTCAACACGTAATTTTACAGCAGGATTCTTATTTAAGGTCAGGAGCTTGATTTTTTGATGCTACTGCAGCCACGCTATGACAGCAAGTTGATCCTGATCTGCACGGACCATTTAACTGCAACTCTGCCATCTAGTTGATAAGGTGATAAAAAAATATTTTAGTGCAGCTGCTGTTGCTATGCAACATGTTGGCAATTACCTGCTAGCGTGCGAGGGATGGTGAGCAATGAGTCATGAACCAGAGGATCATCCGCAGAGTTCACCAACAGCAGTGGCACATTGACCTGGAAATTTAAGAACAAAATGCCATCCATCAAAAAAAATACACAAACAGACCAAAAAAGAGAAAGATGGCATTTGTGAGTCGTATGCAAAAGCAGTTCTTACATTGTGAATATAATGTACACAACTCTCTTTCTCATAGTACTCTTTGAGAGAGCGGTGGCCGTGGAATTTTCTGTTGAAACCCAAAAAGATCAGGTATTATTATTCAGTCCCTAACCCTTAGAGGGGTTTGATAGAAATGACAAGAATATCTGATATTTTTCAGATTCTAAGCACTGACAAAAAAGTATCACCAGGAGCATCAAGAACATGGAAGAGCTGCAGTTTACTAGAACACACCTCATGATGTTGTCATCAATCTGCATGAGAGATGTTGCTGTGTACAACCGACTTAGATCAGCATCAATCATTTTGAGCGAATGTCCTCCAAACAGACTGTGCCTGTAACATACAAACATTAACATGAACACAAGTAATTTTAAAAATCAATTAGTTCACAGTCATAACTGTCAGCTATGTACCAACTATTCCCTCTATTACACAGAGTGACAACGAAGACCAAGAATGGTAAGAACTACTCATTTATTTGCAGATTAGCATTTAGAAAGTTACTTTAGATGTTCTTTTTAGTAGGCTAGTGGCTCATTTAGTGGCTTTTTTTATTTCACATTTTTACTTAGTTTTGAGTAGTTTATAGTTGGCTTTATTTATTTTATGGGCACCTTAGCATGTTATAGGTAGGTAGGGCAAGAGCAAGAGAGGCAAGAGGAAGGTACCATTTCAGGCAGTTCAACCTACTCAGATCTGTGAAAATGATCATTGCTCAAATGAACCCACCATGGCTGTGGGTAATCTACAATTTCATTTATAAGGAAATTAGGAGGTTAGATTACTGACTGGGTTGTCTGTCTGATGAAATCACTGTCTTTGGCAAACACCATAAACATTTCTCCCCAAACACTAAACATGTCCATTAAACTTTTCAGTGATTGGAAACAGAAGGCACACAATGTACTAAAATTTATAGCTGGGCAACAGTGGTACCTGTGTGACAGAATGATTTTCTTCATGTTGTCGGCCATGAGAAAGTTATAAAAGCGCCTGAACTGATCCCACTGCAGGAATGTTTCCTGGGCCCTGAGAGAGAGAGGGGAAGGCAAACACACAGGAAGTTAGCTTTGTACAGACTGTCTGCAATCTAAACAATACCTTGAATGTCCTGTGTCCACTAATCCACTAACACAAAGAGTCACACTGGTTGGGAGTAGCAATGGTGTCAGGCATCAATATGCAGCTCACTGACAGTGACAAGGTGACTCAAAAGAAGAGCTCAAGAAAAACAGGTTCAGCAGCTAACTGCTGATTACAAAAAACAAAAACGAAAAAGGTTTCTTTTTTTGTGGCTTTTTCATACAATAAGGCCATAATATTAAATGTGTGTTATTGTAAGAAGAACATACATCGATCAGCCGCAACATTAAACCAGTAGGCAATAGTGAAAAACATTGATCACTCATTCCACTGCAAGCCTTGGGTCCTGGTATTCATGCGGTTGACACTACAATATGTACTGTGCCACCCACCTAAACATTGTTGTAGCCCAAGCACAACCCACTCGAGGCTACGATACTCTTCGATGGTAGTGGCCTCCCCAGCAGGTTAATGCACCCCGCCATATCGCAAAAACTTCCCAGGAATTGCTCGAGGAACCCCGAAAAAACAGAGCCAGCCTCCAAATTCTCAATCCGATTGAGCATCAGTCTGATGCTAACAAACGAGCCCGATCCACAAAGGCCTACCCCGAACCCGCAAAGCCCAAAGGATCCAATGCCGGGTGCCAGACACCACAGGACACGCCAAGGGGTCCCATGTCCATGCCCCGACAGGTCAGAGCTGTTGGGCGGCACAAAGGGAACCTACAGAATATTAGGCAGGTGTTTTTAATGTTGTGGCTGATTACTGTACAGCTTCAGCTCTCGAGGTACACTGACAGGAGGGCCAGCTTAAATTTTGGAAACAGATTTTAAATTAAATTTTTTTTTTTTTAAAGAAAAAAGAAAAACTGCAAAGCCAATTTGACAGACGGCCAGTCTCGACACACACCCATCCCCTGCTGTCCACACTGAAACTTTAATAGACCCGGCCTGTCAAGTCTGCCAAGAGATGCTGTCTGCATTTAAAAACACAGAATCTGACAAGAACACAGAGTGCAGACACCCGCATGCACTAAATAGACATATACATCATAATCTATTTGTAAATATTGTACTTTCAATATATTTATCTGGTTACTAGTTACTTTAAAAAGTAAGGTTTTATTGTTTTTTGTTTTTTAAAATCAAACAATTAACTGATTGAAAGACAAATGAGTAATTGACACTAGTCATTAGCTGGTAGGACTTCTACTCCTGTACTTCAGCAAAGAACCATTGATAATGCCCAACATTATCAATGGTCCTGTAGACATTCAGAGTAAACTGTGGTAGGTGAATGAAGGGATCAGACAGGTCCTCAAACCGGTTTTTAAATGTGTCTCATTTCTTACATTTTGGGAGAATTTTTTTTTTTTTTTTAAGCGGCAACTTTACCAAATTGGTGCAATCCATCAATAATTCTGGTAAAAGGAAGAGCAGAAAGGGTAACCAGCTGACTGGAGCCGCTTTGCAGACTCATGGATAAACATGTGATTATATTATGCAAGCGCTATTCATTTTGTAGAATTATTCTGAGCTTCATTTATATTTAGAAATGTGAGCACATCAGTGTTAGTATTACAAAGCTGGTTTGACAAAACAATGCATGTAATTAAGAAATGAGACCACAGCAACCCACCTCAGCGCGCTGTACCCCTGACAAACGCTGACGCAGCACAGCACTCGCTCCTGGTTAGCCTTGTTCTCCCCCAGGAACTTACAAACGATGTTTCCACCCAGACTGAAGCCCACAACAATGAGCTGGGTGTTAGGGTATGCCCGCTTAATGTAGCCAACCATGGATGCAAATTCCCATGTGCATCCTGTAAAATGAAACAGTATAGTGCTATAATCAAAACACAGAAACATACTTTATTCTACTCGGCACTTCTGGCTGAAGATTTCTTTAATTCAGGGTATCAGATTTGAGTGTCTAAGATCTTTTAAACAGCACAGGTCTCATCATGCCCATAAAAAAGCCTTACATTCTTCTTTTTCCATAATTTACCGTTTACCCTGAAATAATGCTGTACAAGCAGGGCAAAAAAAAAAAGAAAAAAAAAGGATAAGCTGTTGGTAAGTGCACACTTTCAGCAGAAATGCTTTAAACTAATACCTTCACTGTGCTCACCCCTTTTAATGGATTTTGGAGAGGATAGGTTAAGCCTAAACCACAACAGACAATTGGATGAGAGCAGCAGGCTGAGCCAAAAGCGATGACACAGCATTACTGACAGGACTGAATTCTTTTTATCATTGCAAATAATAGTTTTCATTCTTAGATAGACCTCTGATGAAAAACTGACTGGTGTTTAACAGGGGTTCGGTAATTATTAGGGGTTGGGGGATGAGTCATCACTAGATTAGCTCTGCATGATTCACAGTACAAAATCCTCTACTACGGCCTTTAGGCAGCCCATTTCATTTTTTCAAGCCCCTTTCCTCACTTTCTTCTCATTAGCTGCCCCTCACTGTCATCCACAAACAGATGCAGGCCTTATAAGCCTTGTCTGCTTACACCATATGTAATCAGTGCCAAACTGATACCACCTAAGCAGCATACAAGTAGAAAACTTTTGGTCCACAGACATAAATTGTATATAACATTTGAAACTGGACATTTACAATATAAACATCCAACAATGACAAAAATTATATGAAACACATTTTTTCAAAAGCCAAATAGGTACTATTTTGAGTTGGCTCACTGGTCTTACCATAAGTGAACATGCGTGGAGAGGTAAGCTCGATGTTGGGAAGAGCTCCGAGGTGATTCAGCACAGCACAACGATAACCATCCTTCTGTGCATAATCCACAAAGGTCCGGATGTAGTGCTTCTCACTATGGTTACCGATACCGGGGCATATCACCATGGTGATGTCATCTGGTTGAACAGGCAGATGGAGCAGGGCAATATTTGCAAGTGAGAAAAATGTAAGCAAAGATAAAAAAAAGGAGAGTGTTACTCTCCTAAACAGCAGATCATCATAACAAAAGGAGCAAGGCAAAGCCCGGCAGCCAATCCAAGATAAAGGATAAGGCTGTCAATTATAGCTTTTCCAAACACAGTGGAAATAGCAACACTACTTTTGTCGGGAGTAAAATGTCATGTGAGGCTCAAGCTTTCTGAGAGGACTAATAGATCCAAGTTAATTTGATTGGATAAGCTCAAGCCTTCAGAGAAACATATGCATCTTTTAAAGGGTCCCCCCACAACTGAATTACACACATCTTATGCGTGATTTAAAAGAACAATAATGCAGCAAAGTCTCTTTAGTAGCTGACTTGCAAGGCCTGGCACAAATAACCAAAGTTGGACATGACACCACTGACAACG
>NW_005187585.1:331926-343465 GCF_000239375.1 Pundamilia nyererei
TGTTTGCACTGAAGCACCGCAGCAATTTCCTAATGTTGTAAACCTCAACATCTGGCAATAAACCCCATTCTGATTCTGATTCTGATTCTGATATAAAAACTCCCAGGGGCCAAAGTTTCTTGTGATACCCTCTAACTATTCTTGACCCTCGAATCGAATATTGAAGAAATTTATCAGGAACAACAAAATGGGAGAAACCTCAAGAAGATCAGCAGAGAAGGGATCCCTCGTCCAGGACTGACAAACACTCATTAGGTGTGGCATGAACGGACTAGACAGAAGTAGCAGTAGTAGAATTATAATGTAAAGCAACAGAATTACAGTATGAAACTAAGAACTATAATATATTAGATTTTAATGTTTGTCATGACAGTAAAGATCCAACTACGCAATGTACAGGGGCAAGAAAAAGTGTTCACCCTTGTAAAGCATCACGTAAAAATTCACACAGTAGAGCTGGAAAAAATATCAGAACCAGAAGGTCGATTACTTCAACAAAACTTGCATTCAACAAATGAAACCTCACTGAAGATTTGAGTTAGCCCACACCTCCAATGCTGTGAAATGATCTTAGGAGAGCTGTCCACCCCTGGCATCCCAAGAATGGCTGAGCTCAGGCAGTGCTGTATATAGCTGTGATGAATGTGCTTTCTCTTGCCCCTGTTCTATACAACTGCATAGAAATGTTGGTTAATAAGAAGCCGATCCTGATCAAATGCATCACCTCCTGTCCGATGATCCCCCAGCGGCTCGAAGAGGTCGAAGGTCGCAGTCGCCCCATCCTGCATGGGCAAATATTTTCTGATTCCACTAGGGTGAGGCGAGCTCACCCGACCAAGTTTACCATACAGTGCCGTCTGGAGGTGACCACTCTTACCCCACAGTAATGGAGGAATGTACCTGGAAAACACAAAATTGCATTCCTTTGTTAAATTTGGTCTCGAAATATGAGCCCTCAGCCTAACGGACAGTACAAGGGCAGGGCAAATGCTCAGACACAAGATCAACACAGTGTTATCTGAAGCACATGCTTTTTGCATTTCTGGTTTATGACAGAGACAGGACTTTCAAGCACAGAGTTTGCACACAAAGTCACATCTCTTTTCAAGACATTTAAAGATTGCTACGTGGACCCAACAGACAGCAACGTTTCACTAGTGTGTAGCTATGTTTTGTAAAGTTATTCGCAGAACCAGCGCTTGCATTCCAGTGACACTTCTGTAGGAGTTAACTGTAGGAGTTGAGTCTTTAGCTTATGTAACATTCCTTTGAGACACCGGGCATTATCATGAATCACTATCACATTTCCACACCGAGAGCAAAATAGTGTGAACTAACACAGAGAAACGTCTTCAACTTGCCACTGCAACTATTTCATCACATATTATAGGTAAAATATTAGGTTTAAAATCACGACAGTGGCGACAGGAACAGATAAAACACCGTGCTTTTCATATAATGCTTCAGCCGTTTAAATGGGATTGGCTGACATAAAAGTATTATTCAATATGGAAGATTTTGAAGTGACTCAGGAAGATATTTAGGAACATTTGAGTTAAAGACAGGCTAGATCTCCAAACGCAGCGTTTCGACAGTGATAACTATATTGGTTGAGTGCTTGTTAATAACACTTTAGTGAGCATTCAAGGCACTCTCTCACTTCTTCAGCTATATAAAAGGCTGTGTGGAATAGTTTCGTGACAAAACTCGGTAGCGAGCTATATCGGATAAACAAGACCAGCATAACTCTGAAGCACAGCTGCAGTGTGGACACTAGCTGTGTGTACAGCACAGCCCAAAACACGACGACAGTCAGCGACTGCCGAGAGTCGAGGCTTCAGTTACATCAACAGTTGCACAAGCTCTTTAACCTAATGTTTCCTCAACTCTTACAGTGGCTCTAACAATTACTTAATTAACAAATACAGTCTTACATAAGAGAATTATCTGCCACAAAACCGACTATTGCCATTTAGTGATAATGTGATCGCCTCCAGGGTGCACTGTAGTTAAAGTTTTACCACATGGTTCTAGAAGGTACTCTGCTGGCTTAATCCATGGCTACAGGAAGAGGATGACCTCACTGTTATAATGTGGACAGGAAGCGCAACACCAGAGTAGCTGAGTTCATCAAGACAATAAAAAATAAAAATAATGCTGTTATCAGTTTTCCTTTGCTTTTAACTGATAAAGTTTGAGAAATCCTTTTTAATAATTCTATATCAAATGTAACAGGCTCCAATCTCTTTTTGAATTGGGATAACTAGTGTAACCTTCTTGGGGTATGTACAGTTACTGTGCTATTGTCCTTTGTAGCTATTAGATAACAGAAAAAAGGAACTGGATGTGTCTGTGTGGCTTGATAAAACAAAGACCCGAAGTCCTGGTCAAAGTCCAAAATGACTCATGTCATTTATGGTAATTGTATTAATCTGCATGCTATCAGTCTTTATGTTCATTGGGCTTTTTTTTCTTTTCTATACACCACATACTGTCAGATGCTAGCGACACACACACATTCACACACACGTATAATACTGGCCAATAGGAAAACAAGCTCTACAATGTTTTGCAATATCCTGGACAATCACCTGAAGCAAATCAGACTGCGACTTCTGCCAAATAATGAAATAATAAATAGCACGCTCTGTCATTTTGCATGTTATCCTAAACCCTATTCAACTGTCTCCAAACACAGCCAAACAAAAAGGCTGTTCACCTCACATCACCCCTCTTATACTTTCCACTGTGCGATCGATTTATTATGCAACAACACAGGATGTCACGAGTTACAAACGTGACTTCACAAAAATGAAGATAAAAACATCTCTGCTAAACTACACACTGGGACAGACATCTTCCTATTCTAAGCATAGAGCATACGGCTGTTCAGGAGGGAATAATAACAAACTAGACACAGATGTAAGCATCAGTGCGGCCTTATGATTCAATGACCCTGCAGCTGAAAGGCAAAGGGCTCAGTAACCACCCGTTATGTAAGCTGACACTCGAGGGTGCTTCGAGAGATTCGCCCTACGAAGCTGAAAGTTCCTGTCGAGTGTCAAAGCAAGAGGTGGAGAGATGCTCACTAAGGAAACACAACTGAGTATACAATTCCCACTCAAGGGAGTGTGTTTCCAGCAAAATTACAGGAAGTTTGAGGCATAACCTGGTTTAAAGCTCACAGCAAAGCCTTGTTCTGTTATGGTCCAGGAACGACTGCTTTGCGTCAGTTATTATGAGCTCAGATGAAACATTCAAATTATAGCAGTCATCATAGTTACCCTGAATGTGAGACCAGCATCATCATGAATGCAAATCCTCCTACCCTGCAGTGAATGAGTCTTTATTTATAATGCAAGTGCAACAAACTCCATGCACCTTTGAGATAACCCCAAAAATACAGACTCATGTTTAATTCATGCAAGAGCCAACAGGAAGGCTGTGGTACAGACGTGTGGCACACTTAGGAGCACTGACGATAGCTGGGACCGCCGCCAGACAAACCGCTACCTTCACTGCTGCTGCACCGTTGCCGTGGCAACCTCCAAAGAGACATGCACAGAGAGAAAGGAAAGCAACTCACTCTTTGGTCAACTGAGAGCAGGACTTGAGGAGGAAGCGGTTGACAGCAGTGTCCTGGTAGATGAGGTCCGGGGGTGCTGTGGGGCTCTTGAGGTTCAAGCAGCGGACAATGATGTAAAGCACCGTGGCCACCGCCGCCAGCTTCATGCCATCAAACATTGCTGGCATCTCGGGAGAGATGGTGTGCACGTCGGATTCGTGGGCGCTCATGATTATTCTAGAAAACAAAAGCAGCCAATAAATGCAGAACTCCATTTTTAAACTGAATTTTAATATAAAAAGACATCGCTTGTACAAGTCAATGTTTTTTTCCCCCCAGTTCTAGGGATTAACAATGGACTTTAAAGAAATTAATTAATTAAATATTCTTCAGGTGTCCTGCAGCAACACATCTGTGGGAATATAAACTCAAAGGAACTCAGATAAAGCAGAGTCAGATAAGACAAACCTGGTTATTTAATACACTCCCTGTAATTACATTACAGCTTAAACTGTGCCAATAGGAAGCCTTGCTGCATAGAAGATAGAGGTGCTGACAATGCTTTAAATAAATCATTACATATAGCAGACACGGTGAATCCTGACTAGCATTTCTCCCAATGTAATGTGCCAGCACAAATTTACATTTTAGCAGATTTATTAAATGTATTAATGTTCACAGCTAATAAAGTCTCCACAGGTGTGAAATTATAGGTAAACAAACAGAAACTATAAAGGGCACAGAAGAGGCTCAATGCCTTCTATTGCAAAGAAAAAAGGAAGTTCTGATCACTGATGTGCAACGCAAATGTTTGTGTGATGTTACCAGGCAGCCACATCAAACTGACATAAACAGAAACAGTCATATCTGAAAGCTAAAATAAACGAATATACTTACATTTTACGTTCAAGTTTGCCTCCAATGAAAATTCGTTTCAAAAGGTCCAAAGAAATGTGAAGTCACAGTGATGTGGTCCTGAAAAGCACATAAAGCAAAACACACACAAAGACCTTCACTGTACAGTATCAGAAAGTTATCTTTTTTCCTTAAACAGAAGTTTCATCTAAAATTAAGTAAGAATAATGACACCACTTAATTTGCATGGTAAGTAACTGCTGAACGATTACACATCCTCTTTTTTTAAGTTTCATGAATCTAAATATTTTAGTTTTGACTGGTGTCCTAAGCTCTTTCAGACACCTGTCGGCTGTACTTATTTTCTAGCATGTTCCTGTTGCCATAACCAAGACTGTCAATATCAGACAGGAAGTTATAACGCTGCCTCCAGAAAACCTAAATGTAACACTTACGAAAAGTCGGCCTCAGACTTATTAGACCTTATTAAAAAGTAAGGCAATTAAACAGCCATCACGTGTAAACAAACTTAACACCAAAAGGCGTGTAAAAATAGCTTCAAAAATAACCCCACTAATACCCGTGTCTTTCACTGGAAACCAATCCAAAGAGTATATCTGACACATTAATACAACTAATGCCAAGAGACGGGGTGTAAACAGCTTTAATTTTACTCTCTGGTCTTTGTCACGACTCACAACAATCCTGAGACGCACCTTAACAGCCACAGGGGTACACAGATTCCATCAAGTAGCTAACCCAGCGAGAAACGTGGGCTTTTCTGGACGATAAAAGCTTTCTAAGAGCAGGCCAACGGTCCTCCTCCCATACTCCCGATCCTGAAAATGAAAACCGTGTCGCCTTTTGGACGAATTAGCTACCCACCCACCAGAATTTGCCGCAGTAGCTCCACATTAAGACCCCGCTTCGCCTTGCCCTTCCTAGCCGTAGTTTGATATCGTTTTAGTCCTTAAAAAAAGCAGCGGAGCATACATGTTTTAACGGCCTTCATTTCTACCGCTAATAATCGATTTAATGTTGCAGCATCACTTGAGGACCAAACCGGACATAGCAACAGTCGCATCTCCAGCGTACTTACCTCAGCAGGAAAACTGTGGGTCAGTTGCTTGCTTCTTAAAAGCGGCAGGCCTTATTTATGTTCGCAGGTTTTCTTTTGTTTAACGTGTCTATAAAAGCATGACAGCCTGATGTCCAGCTCGCCCTCACAGAACCGAAGATAGCTGAAGTAGCGACTGCAGCGATGGGATCCCACTTCCTAGAAGAATCTGTCATTTGCATAACGAAGCCCCCATTGGATAAAATTGCGATGACGTTTTAAGGCCAATAACTTTCCACGCCCCTTCAGCGATGTAATTTTCCACATTACACTACTGGTGGTTTATATATGTCCTACATATTAGCCTAAATACGCGTTCGGACATCTCTATCAATATTTGACCTCTTTATATGATTTTCTGAGGAGATACATCTCTGCTAAGAGTATCTGACACACAGCCAATACCGTCCCTCCCGAACGTGATAAAAACGTGAACTGAAACCGTTATATAAAGTTTCTTCTGCGCATGTCTCGGTCTATTAGCAACATTAGCATTTAGCTGCTGTTGACAGCTAAATGATGTCAGCATATAGCGGATAACTTTGGGTTACTCGTTCTCTAGTTCTACCAGTATTAGCAACGTGAATATTTATTTTCAGGAAATTTGTTATTCTATAATTTAACTACTTAATTCCCATTTATTCTGTGATGGTTATTACAGCATCCTCTCAGCTGTCACGCCCACCTTTGCACCTTTTTGCATCGTGAAGCTTTAAGCATTCGACAAGCTGTAGCCTATATAACGTAAGCGTAAAATTCACAACAACACATTAGGCTGAAATACAACTATACACATTACATTTAATTGTATTTCAGGTAAACACGGGGGATGATAGACCTAAATGACCAAGCTTCTATTTACAGGTCAAGCCCTCGTCATAGATACGCTGAAGGTCAGTGTGACAGGACAACATAACATTCCCTGTCAAAGAGCCTATGAAAAAGATAATTATCAGGAGGACATGTTAGGTGATTGGAAGATCTAGAATGGTCATTTTTTGCTTGCCAATTAAACACAGCCAGTCTACAACTTTTAATAGCTTTAATTTATCACTTTGAATCACTACAACTCCCATGCCTTCGCTTTAAATTACATCTGTACTGCGCTATATATATAACATAATGTGTTGTACTTTAACACAATTTCTTCTAAAATTCACTATAAAGCATAGATTGTCTGCATTTACAAGATGCTATTTATATTTGCTTATGCAAAGTTATATATTTGTGTTATTGATCGGATCTTTGGGATTACGAGTCTAAAAGAGTCAAGATAATTTCATAATATTAATAAGATTAATGTCCCCACTGCAATTGCAGCTTGATATCCACTAGATGGAGACAGAGTTTAATCTCCTTGTGCCGTCTATTAATTTGGCAGGCAACCGAAAGAGGCACTGGCTTTAATGTAGTTTGTCACTTTAGTTATAAGTACCCTTAGTATTAAGTACTACTTAAAAATAAATAATGGCTATTATATATTTGGTAATAATCAGATCTGGATCAGTTTGATTTCTGCAGTGTGACTGCTCTGCCACCAAACAGTCGAGTTTTCCCACGAGGATTTAATTTAGACTTGTTAAATCCCTTGTTAAATCCCTCCGTTTCTTTTATGTTGGGGGAAACAAAAGATCCTGTCAGCAAAATGTTCCAACTGCATGTTTACATGTAATTTTACAGTACTGTGCAAAAGTCTTGGGCCCTCCCTAATTTCTTCACATTTTTCTGGGAAAATTAGAAATATCTTCCAACTGGTTTATTGAAACATTTTCAAAGATACATGGAAATACAGTATACAAGGCAAAAACTGGAATATGTACAATTCTAACCAGCTTGAAAGTTTATATATGCTATGATCATCTTTGTTCTTCAACACAGCCTGAACACTCTCCAGAAATACGTCACCAGGCTTCTTTAAGAACATTCAAAGCTCTTCTTTGGATTGTTTACTACATTTTGTAATTTATAGCTTTTCAGTAATTGCTGATTTGGTACAAAAATTCTGTCAAATTGCGCTATCTTTGGTTAGATTCAGCTAAAGAAATAGGAAGCAGGCTGCTAGTAACATAAAGATACGATTAAAATTGCTTATTTACTAAGTTGTATGTCGTGTGTAGACACAACACTGGCTCATCTCTTGAGTTAGGGAGTTTTAAATACTTGAATGATTTATAGGCCAGTGTTAAAGAAGAATTTAAATAAAGTCTGGCTCGTTGGAAGGGAAATAAAAAGAAGTGAGGTGTGGCTCAAGACTTTTGCACAGTACCCTATGCTACAGGTGTTTTCTTTTCCAGTATATAATCCCTGGGGCTAATTCAAATCTCAGCCTAACCTGTCAATCTGGCCAAGGGGAGGGGGTAGTGGTGCTTTCACATGCTCACAATAAAACAAGTTATTCAACGTACAAATATTTTAGGGTGCACTGTGAAGTTGAATAACAGGTAATTAAGCTGACTGATGCCTTTCAACGACTTTCAGTTAATTTTAGATAAAAGTTAACTCACGATGAAGAGACAAAATTAAAGTGGAAAATGCCTTTAATGGTAAGGCATATTAGAATGCATAAAGTCAATTTAAAAAATTGACCAGCACCATAGCACATAAATACATTTGTTTTCGTTCTTTGTTGTTTTGTTTAAATGTAGGAGTAAGTAAGTTTGAAGTCAACAAGAAGTAAAAATAATGAAAGAAGTGGCGAACAGACTGCCATGAATGAATATCAGAGGACTTCCTCCTCACTTCTCTCCGCCCACCAGAAAACGTCACACGTCGTTAACTCGGGTATTAGCGAAAATCTCAGCTCTCCCATTTATCACCCGGCTCTTCATCTGCGTTTTAGTCAGAATTGCGATATTTCCGACTGCATTTCAAAGCCGCATTGGTATTCAAATTTTAAAGGTAGCGCGTCTTTCCGGACAAACAACCCCCGGGACAAAGTAAGGCTAAAACAAATATGAAACGTCCTGGAAATGTAACCCCAGCGTATGTAGGAACATTTGCTCTGCTGCTTTGCCTGCATTCAGTTACAGGTAAGTTTCCTTTTGAATAAACGACACGAATCAAAGCGGAATATTGCGTTAACGCAGAACTTAAAAGTTTACTTTGTTGACAGGTCTCTGCCTCTAACACTAGACTCCATTTCTCCTTAAGGGGACTCTGGTGCTGTTTGTTGTATTTTCCATGGCATTTGCTTCCCTTTTCCCCATTATATTGTCAATTCACTGTGAAGTGACCTACTTTGATTGCTTTTTGTTTTTCCTTTTCACATAAATCAACGTAATGCAGGGCGAAAAGAAAACAGCAGATGTACAACAGTAGCCTAAATATCTCAAGTATTTTTACTATTCTTACTTAAGCATTTAGGATTCAGTTTTGTGCACTTTTTTGCCCCCTGAAAGCAGTCAATGTAGACGTATGCCTATGATAATGTGAGCTCATTATTGTCCTGGTAGACTAGGTGATTAAATGTGAGACCGGTCTGTTATTACACGTGATACTCTGTTATTACTAAGCTCTATTCTGAGCAGTGATCATTGTACAAGAAGCGATACTTGCAGTAGTGAACACTTCTCGTGGTTGTTTTCCCCTTTCTCAGTGGACAGTGTTTCTAGAAATGTCATTATTCTCACAGGCACACTTACAGGTGTCCCTTTAGTTGTCTCTGTGGACATCTACCTGGACTCACAAGGATTTGGTGCAGATGGAAAGGAAATTAATGCCATCTGTGCTCCTGTCTGGGGCACACATGAAGCAGCTGTCCACTGATCTAAATTTAGTTCAACATGCAAATGTGATTTTGTTCTCATGGTGGTTGTGTACATTCAGAGTCCCACCTGTCTGTTAGGTGTGGTGCATATCCTGTCCCACCCCTGAGCTGCTGTATTGTCATGCTGTGTACCTAGTCTGTTATTCAAAGATCCGCATGCTTCTGGAAAACCCAGCTAATCCTGGACATAAACACATTCTGCTGTCAGAGGTTGGCTCATAAAGACAGTGGCTACATCATAGGAACAGCTGTTTTCCAGCTCACACAGCCTTAGACACTTTCCAGCATTTATTCAGGTTATACTTTTTGAGAATTTAACCACATAAAACTTTATATTGAGTCACATTTCCACTGTATTTTGGGCTATTTAATATGTGTTTATTGTTTTGATCCGTTTTCATGGCGAATAGTTTGGTAAACATAGATTGTGCTGTATTCAAGAATAATTCACGTAGGGTTTTGGCCTCACTGCCAAACAAAATGCCAGTAAATTGCAGTTTGTTGTACCTGGAGCTGCTCACAGTTTGAATGGTGACTGCTGCTGTTCAGTCAATAGACTGGAAAAAGAAAACAAACATAATGAGGTAAAGGTTTTGTAACTTTGAGAGATCTCGTATGACTCATAAGCTTTTGTCCTGCCGCTCCCACTGAGGTCTGAGCCATCATTTCACACAATCCAGGCATGATGTGTGACTCAGTGCCTCCCAGCAAAAACTGCAGGAGCACTGATCAGGGCAGAAACTCCAGCAACACCAGGGAAAGATCTCTGTGTTACTCTTTAGATACACCTGATGGCTGTACCCAACCATTTACCATACATTATCTGCAATAGAACTGAACTTTGGGAAATGCAGTGCTATATTGAGTTGGTAGTGCTGAGCGATACCATCTTTTAGACCTGGGGCATCAAACATAATGCCTGGGAACTAGAATTATCTGCCAAAGACACCAATTTGGCACGCTCTGCAGGTTTGAACAATGTAAAGGAGGGCATATATTTTGGAGGTTTGGAGCTTCTCCTGCTGATTAAGGCCGTTCATACTACAACAAGTAATTAATTAATAGATAAACAATTAAATGACAAATTTTTGTTTTGTTTTTTGTTGTTTTTTTTTCACTATCTACTATAGAAATGTGTGCTTTTTGCAGTGGATGCATGCATGTGCAGCCGCGGTGTGAATAGTAAATACTAATAATCGTTGCACTGCCTTTCCTTTATCTCTTTCACTCAGCTGACTACTGTAAGGTAAATCACTGCTACAATGGAGCAACATGCGTGACTGGAGTAGGAGAGGAACCCTTCATCTGCATCTGTGCCGATGGCTTTGGTGGAGACACCTGTAACCTGACAGAGACAGGTAGAGCTGAAAAGGAAAATTCTGGTGGGAAAGCACCGAAGCACGTACCGAAATTAACACCTTTCTTTTTCCATCTTCAGGACCTTGCAGTCCCAACCCCTGCAAGAACGATGGGTCCTGCGAGGTCATCGCTCCGACCAGACGAGGAGATGTTTTCAATGAGTACATCTGCAAGTGCCAGCCCGGCTTTAAGGGAGTGCACTGCCAGATCAGTAAGTTACTTCTGGCTATGAGTCAAAAGCCTGAACTGAACCCTTTTTGTCTTGTGCATCTATAAGACTACTTGCTGTACTCCAGAGGACATCTAACTCCTTATTCAATGAATTTTAAAACAATTTCTGGTCACTTAATGTTGACATAAAAGATTTATCGTTTAGGAAAAGGTTGCATTCAAATTTTTTTTAAAGTAGTATTTTTTAGAGAACAGCTTACCCAAAAATGTGAAAAACACAGTAGCAAGCTCCACTTGCAGCAGATTTCTCTAGAAGTTTTAACACAAGGAGTTTTTTCTTCCGGTCACATCTTCGGCAATGAAAGGGATGTGTAGTCCGCTCAGCAGCTTCATGAAAGGAGCCCATTCAGTGGCTTCTGTGGTTATTCTCTTTGGCTAATTAGTAAAAGACCACTCCAAGTCTCTTAGCATGCAGATGCTTCTCACACAGGGTCAACATTGCATCTATTTTATCCCAGTCAAATGAATAGTGAATTCAGTCATATCCTCATAGCAGAATCCAATACAAGTTTGCTTGTAAAATTAGCATTAAAACATGAGGATTATTAGTGGAGCAAATGCATGAGAAAATAACAAAAAGGAAGCCAAACTTAGGATGGGTTTTGTGTGTGTGTGTGTGTGTGTGTGTGTGTGTGTGTGTGTGTGT